>NC_133617.1:557931978-558119478 GCF_048593235.1 Sminthopsis crassicaudata | reverse complement strand
TGTTTGAACATGTATACATATATTGTATTTAATTTATACTTTAACATATTTAACATGTAATGGTCAACCTGCCATCTGGGGGGGGAGGGGAAAATTAGAACAAAAGGTTTGGCAATTGTCAATGTTGTAAAATTACCCATGCATATATCATATATATTGTCACCAAATAATGTAACATAGTAGGCTGAGATAATTTTCCTTTAAGGAAGTAAGGAGTATATCCTTGATATTTGATTAGTCCAGAGGACTAGGGTCATACAAAGCTAGCTTATGGAGAGTTGGTATTTCTGAGACCTAACAGAATTCTCACTGCATTTGTTTGTTTACTTAGGAAATTTTAGTTAAGTGACTTGCCCAAGATCACATGACTAGCAAGTATTAAGTGTCTGAGGGAGCATTTGAACTCAGGTTCTCCTGAAACTAGGACCCATGCTCTGTCCATTGCACCACTTACTTGTCCTGTTACTACACTTTCTAAAATACTTCTTTTTTTTTTTTTTTCTGTTCGTGCCCTGGTCAATGTAGAGATAGTAGGGATCAATAGCTATTTTTAATCATTATATTCTTTGTATCTCTTATTATGAGCAGTTAGACAGTTTTATTGTATTTTATAGTTTATGAGAATTTCAATGCACACTAACCCCAAGCCTAAATCACTAGATTGGCCTGTAGTAGGCTATACTCAGAATAAACCCAAATTTAGATGTTTAATCAATATTTCAAGAAAATGAAGAATATCAGTAACAAAGTTTGACAGTCCTTAGTTGGAACATGAGATTACATTTTGGTTTTGAAAATATAGCTATGGGGACTAATACTCCTATGCAGTTAAGGACACAGGTATTTCTTACAATGGTGCAGATGGAAATCTATCTATACCTAACAATCCTATTCATATTTTCCTTTGAATTCATAATTGATACTCAGCCCAATGGTAGGAGGCTTCATTGAGTCCTTCTGACAGGAAGAAATTCATACAGGAAACCACAGAGGGAAAGAGAGTGGGAGACCTATTATATATTTGTTGTGCCACTACAGGAAACATGAAACTTAAAATCAAACTCATTACCAGGGAATGGAAGCTGGGGAGCACAGGTTCATTAGAAAGTATAGCTATATAAATAACAACACCATAAAGAGAATGTTTTGCCTTAGAGAATAATATATTTCAAAATTATTATCCACTTAAAATATTTTACCTAAAAGAATTCACAATTAGCTTTCAGTATTTAAACAGCACATTAAAATGGAATGTTTATAAATATCTGAAATAAAAGGGACTTCATTTCAATAGAAACAGTTTCTAAAACTCCCACATACCATAGACTCCTGTGTATAATGCATATTACATGGTTTACTACATAGGTGTTGAGTTTTTCTTTTTTATCTGAGCTGACAAAAGGGTTTTGATAATAGCTAATATAAATACATAAAATGTCATATTTAGAAGGTAGTATTCAAACATTTGTCTTTTGGAGAGTATTTCTAAACTTAACTTTTATTAACTCGGGGAATCAGAGAGAAATATGGTGGTGCTAGTGAACCTTTGAAAATCTTTTATTTTTATCACTTTTAATGCATGTTTAATATTTAACATTCATCTTATTATAGACAGAAATTGTGAAATGCTTGTGCTGTTTCCAAACAGTTTTCGAGTTCAATGCACAGTCACAATTCTGAGGGGAGATTTCACACATTTATGGAAAATAAGGCATTTTTGCAGTAAAGTTGCAAAGTGTGAAAGAATACTTGTTTTATCTCCTTTACTTATCATGTTTATGAGTTATTTTGCCTGGAAGTAAATTGACAAGTTGTCAATGAACAATAGGCATTGCTTCAGCGAGGCTTTTCACAGGTTCAGATGCCTTTGGGCAAAAGGCTAAATCTGTAGTTTGCAATCTAGCATATGGAGGCCTGGAAAAAGTGGCAACGGGGTGAGAGACATTTACTGCACAATGCATGCGGCTGTTGATCTCTAACCAATCGGCTTGGTCCAGTGTCCATTATGGATTCATGTACTGTATCCATCGGCTAGCCTGGCAGTCAGAGAGGAGGATTGCTGCCTCCATACAATAGCTCATCTTTATTTTATCACTAGGGCACTGTGATGTATTTTGTCACTTTGGGCCCTATTTTTCCCTCTAAACAATTGCTATTAATACTCATTGTTAATAATACAACATCACTTCTTCAAATTAGATAACTGTCAGGAACTTTCCCCTGATATGAGTAAGAAAATTATCTCAGATTTCCTTTTGTAAAACACTATTTGCAGTATACAGCTTTGACTGTTCATATTGTGATTACCCTCCTTTTATAGTTTATCAGCCTTCTCCCCTTGCCTCATGATTCAAGGTATTATGATGGCCCTTTTTGTGATAAATCAAATCTGCACATAGCCCATACATGGGTTAAGTGGTATTTCAGTGGATGGCACATTTTATTCTTAATCAAGGCTCAGTTCTCTTCATCATCACAGCCATCTGTAGTCAAAGTAAAGAATTAATGAGTTGTATTAGGAACACAACTTGTTTTTAATAATTAGGTATTTTCTCCTTTATGCTGACTGATTGAAGGAGGGCACTAAACTTTTAGCTGAGGGATATGGGCTCTGCCCTCTTGCAGAAGGATGTGTGCTATAGATTCTGATATACTTCTATCAGTTCAAATGATAGGAAAGTCCAGGGGGAGGAGGGATAAGGGGTTGTTAAAAAATCACTGAGCATCATGAGAGATGGACTCCTTTGCAGTCTATAAGAAGAAATATAGAATATAGAGAGTGATAGATATGATTATGGGCTTCTTCAAAAGCTGCTTTTCCCTTGATCTTTCAATAAGAAAAGGAGATTTCTATCTGCTTTACCCATCCCAGTGGCAATGGTAGCTCTAAAGTACACAGAAACAGGTGCATGTGCTTGCCTAGGTGAGGAATACATTAGATTCTTGTTACTTCTGCCTTTCCATTCCACTCCTTTCCATTCCATTTGTACTCTTTGAATACAAATGAGAGAGCAGAAATACTAAGAAATAAATATTTTCAAATTTGGAGGTTAGCTAATGGGTTGCAATTTACTCATCAGCGGACCAGAGGAAAGAGCAGCATTGACAGTGCATTGTTTATCAGAGAAGATAACCATTATCAAAAGGATTCTCTGGTGAAGGACTAAGTCCAAGAGATTTCCTAACTGTTCAGAAAATCTGAACCCTGTCAGTTGCTTGAGAAATTGCGGGTCTAAGAGCAATGTCAAATTTCAGCACTCCATTAAGTGTTTAAACTTTTGGAAGAGGCATAAGTCTAATGATATAATTTAGATGTTTTGTATTTTCAACATTTCTTCATGCACAAATGTATCTTTTCATCTTAAGTATTTTCTGTACAAGACCTGACAAATAGTTATTATATTGGTAATAACCAACATATACAATGAGTACTTTTTCAAGAGCACCTCATTACTATTTCTGGGCAGAACTTGGACATAAACCATGCGTAGCCTTTGCTTAGTCATTTTCCCAGAATTTTACTCTGTGATGAATGTAGATTAAAATAAAGAGAAAAAGAACTCATGACTCTTTCCAATATTTTTGTGTCAGATAACCTTTAAGATATGGCCAACTCCAAAATGCTGCTTAAAAAATATTCTGTATTATCCAGGCTCTGTTGCAATTACAATTTGTCTATTCTTCATAAATTTGGCCTGCACTCTACCCCATAGCAACAACAAGCATAACCTAGAAAAAAGATTCCTAATTATTTCTCTCAAAGGAAAAAGAACTTGGGCGAAATAATCTTCATGGGTGGTAGACAGCTGGCCTTAGAATCTTGGAAGTCTGGAACTAAATTCACATTGTTTCCTTGCTTTGGAATCTTTATTTAATTATTATACCTTTCTGGGTTTCCACATTTTCAAGTTCAATATGAAAAGATGGCTTAAATTATTTCTAAGGTCATTTCCATTTTGACATTCTATAATATTAATTATAAGAGATTGTTAATGATTGCTAAGCCAATTTTTTTAAGGGAAAGAAAAAAATACTCTTTCAGATGCTATCATACTGACTTTAAATATTCTAAGATATTTCCACTTCTTAAATTCTGTCATCTAGGATTCCTCCTGGTTTTTATACTCCATGTTCCTTTGAAGTCTGCTATTGTATAGTCTAAAATTCTTCCTAATTTTCATAAGCTATATTTAAAGGCCCCTTTCAGGTCTAGTATGCTATGTTGCAAAGTGTTTCTAGGTTGGACATTTTATGCTAAATTCTCTTTCAGTTCTGACATTGTTATAAAACATTATCAAGGTCAGAAGTCCTATATTGTAAGGTCACTTCATGCTCTGAATTCTACATTATATATGTGTGTTTAAACACATAGGTATATATACATTTGACTATATCTGTATATATTAGTATATGTGTACATATATGTATATGTACATGTATATACAAACATGCATTTTAAATCAACATTCATTTATTCTCTCACTTTCAATTCCTGTATCAAAAAAAAGAAAAGGAAAAATATATTACTAGCAACAAATATACTTTATCAAATGATACAAATAAATTCCCTCAATCCACAAATGCATGCCTCATTTGAATTTGAAGTCTATCACTTCTTTTTCAGAAGGCAGGTAGTATGATTCATCTTCAGTCATCTGCATTGTGATTGAAGATTTCATGACAGTTTTCGTTAATATTGTTATTATTGCATAAATTGTTCTCTAGGTCCTGCTCACTTCATTCTGCATTGGTTCAATAGCTCTTTCCAGTTTTCTCTGAAATTGTCCATTTAGGAAATAGGTTTAAAATTATTGTACATATATAGCCTATATCAGATTATTTGCTGTCTTGGAGGGGCAGGGAAAGGTGAGAGGGAGAAAAATAATTGAACTCAGAATCTTACAAAATGAATGTCAAAAACTATCTTTACATGTAAGTGGAAAAATGTAATACTATTAAGGAGAGAAAGAAAGAGAGAAAGAGACAGAGAGAGAGAGAGAGAGAGAGAGAGAGAGAGAGAGAGAGAGAGAGAGAGAGAGAGAGAGAGAGAGAAAGAGAGAGAGACAGAGAGAGAGAGACAGAGACAGAGAGAGACAGAGAGAGAGACAGAGAGAGAGAGAGAGAGAGAGAGAGAGAGAGAGAGAGAGAGAGAGAGAGAGAGAGAGAGAGAGAGAGGAAGGGAGGAAAGAAGGAAGAAAGGAAGGATGGAAGGAAGGAAGGAAAGAAGGAAGGAAGAAAACCAAAAGTTGAATTGTCTTTTTAAAAAGAAATTCATAGGATCTTACATTTGAGCTGGAAGAAGCTTTAGAGGTAATCTAGAAAAACCCTCTAATTTTATATATATATATATATATATATGAAGAAGCTTAAGTCTATAAAGGTTATGTGACCTGCCGAAAGTCACACATCCTTTATTCAGTTTGAATTTGAAACAAGTCCTTTATCTTCCTTAATTTGTATCCTTAGTAGAGTCAGGATTGAAACTCTGGTCTTTTTGAATAAAAATTTATCACCTTTTCCAATGCTCCTATTGTCTCCTATACACCACTCAACCAGTTTCCCATTCATTAACATCTCCATCAAATGGACATTAAAGGAAAGAAATATAAAATATTGTATATATTATTACTATTATTAATTATTATTAGTTATTACTACAATTAAATCAAAATCCAAGTCAGGGGCTGTGAAGGCAGTGGATATTGTTGGGCCTAGAGTCAGGGAGGCTACTTCAAATCCTGCATAGGATGCTGAGCAAATCACTTAGCCTCCATTTGCCTTAGTTTCCCCATCTATAAAATGAGGGTTATAATAACACCTACTTCTCAGAGTTGTGAAGACAATAGAGAAAATAATTATAGAGAGTCTGGCATATAGTTAACACACACACAATCTATATATCCATTTATCTATCTATCTGATATATAGATCTATATATGTATATGTGTATTATGTATTGTGTACTTATGTGTTGATGTGCATAAATGTATGTATATGTATGTGTAAATATTAATTACTATTATTATTACCAAGGCAATCTGTAAAAATGGGAATAATAATTAACAATAGTATTTATATGTCAAGTGTAAGGACCAAATGCAATAATAATTGTAAAGAATTTAACACAGTTCCTGACACATAATAAGTGCTATATAAATATTAGTTATTAACATCATTATTATCATTATTATTTTCATCAGAGAATAACTTTGTGATGTTAAAATAGGCTGATACCCCAAGTTTTATCACTACCTGTTGACTCAACATATTCATTTGCATCTACTAATGAAGATCATGGAAAAGTGACTAGTATGACCCAATATCTCCCTTTCCTTTCCTAACATAGCTCCTTTCTATTTTGTCCCTTACTGCTAAAGGTTAACCCACATTATGAAGCTACCCTATTCTGGCTCAAACTGATTCACATTCCAGTGTTTCCAGTTAACTCTACATTTGAATACATGCTGGAATTGAGCATTTCTATGCTTCCATCCTTGTGGTTTCTGCATTGTTTCTTTCAATATGTTTTGCTGTCCAATAGAAGCTTCTTCAGGGCATGGGCAGGGCTTCTTTCCTTTATCATAGAGAAGTTTGCATATAGAACTCTGAATATGATTACAGAGTAAATGATAATAACATTCTATTACATAATCAAACAGAAATGAACAGCAACCCAGTTTTTATTTGGGGCCCAGATGTATGCTGTCACTGGTGTGTCTGATTCCCTCTGCTCCAAGAGGTGAAGTCTACAGTCACACAGCCAGTAGGTATCAGAAAAAGCCTAAGAGCCTTGTTTACCTGACTATAGGGTTGATTTTCTATTTGCTACTTCTCATAACAGATTTCCTACAGTAGGAACTTGGGTGGGATAAAACATGTATGCATCACTTTACCTTCATTGAAAATATGTTAAACTTAGGAAAAATCAGCAAATTATACTATGTCTGGCTGAGAAAATGTTGGCCTTTTATCTTATTTTTGCATGAAACTGTTCTACATTGGAACTTCAAGCTACTGGATGGGCCAACCTTCCTGCTTAGGGAATATTTATGCAGCTATGTATTTGGGGAGCAGTGCAGTGAGCAATTAGCATAAGAAATAATACCAGGAGCACTCAGACTGAAGATAAATGATGGATGAAAGGACACTGAATTAGACTGGTTACCACATTTAATTAAGAAACAACTGTGCTGTTTGCTGGATGTCACTATCTTACATCTGCCAAAAAAGGGTAAGTATCTTCTTTTAGGTGTTATTATCCTAGACAACGAGAGCACAGCTAAAGCAAGAGAGGATGCAGATTATAAAATGCATACCATTATGTAATGCTCTCACCAGACCTGAGGAAAATAATGAATACATTATGTTTTAATGTCTTACAAACTGTTAAATTATTAATGATCAGGCAGACTATTTGTGCTACCTCATTGGAATCTTTTTCAGACTTTAATTAAATATCTTTATACAATGATAAAATACTCGTTACAGCTCCATGCTTATCCTATAAGGCTTAATGGAAAGAATAACCAAAGAGCTCTGAACTACACTCCATTTTTTTAAATGATTATAATGGATCTAAAGTCAACCAAATAACGTCAGGGATAGGGGGAATGGGAGAAGCTAGAGACAGCTTGATGGGAGGATGGAGTCTTCAAAGAGAGGAGGGAGTACATGTCATTTATTCCTTCCCTACCAATTAGGAAGCCTTCTGAGAGGTCAAACACAAAAGCACTTCTAAATTAAAACTGAAAGTGCTTCAGGAAGTCTTGCTACCTTCTAGTCACTGTTGAGTCTATCTTTCAGTGTCTAAGAGACCAAGACATTATTAAGAAAGCAAGATATTGTCATATTTTCTGATCTTGCTTCAAAAACATTTGTTAGCCTACTCAGGAAAAGTAAAAATAAACCACAGATACATTTTTAGACACTACATTGGAAATATCATTATTTTATGCCTCTCCAGAAATCAAAACATACTTAATAAACTCTAAATCTTGTCTCTTGCTGCCATTATCAATTCACTGTGAAATGACAAAATGCTGACATTCATGACATGCTTATCAAATTTTCAGATGACTCAAAGCTGAAAGGAATAGCTGGCACATAGAATTAAAAAAAAAAAAAAAACTCAATAGACCACACCATTGAATCAAATGCAACAAAACTAAATTTAAAAATATATAAATGAAAAAGCTTACACTTAGGTTCAAAAAATCAATTTCCTATAGAAAGAGGATGACCAAACTTTTGTCAATTTATCTGAAAAAAAGTTTTAGTGAACAACAAGGTCAATGAGAGTCAATGATATGACAACAAAGAAAACTAATAAAAATTTAGACTACATTTGACTATATATGTCCAAGAAGACATAACTTGTCTAAATAGATCAAAGCTGTTTGCATGTTCTCTCCTCAATTAGACCGAATTTCTTTAGAACAGAGAACTATGTTTTTCCTTTCTTTTCTGATCACTGATTCGATTATGATATTTGTCTAGTAATGGAATCTCTGGGACAAAAGGTGCAATAGACATTTTTATCACTTTTTGCTTAGTTCCAAATCATTCCCTAAGTTGGTTGCACTGATTCACAGTTCCACCAACAAACCACCAATGCACTTAACTTCTCCTTATGACTGTCTATTCCAAACTTTTGTCAGTTTTGTCAATTTTAGGTGTGAGGTGAAGCATCAAGATTGCTAGAATGTATCTTTCTTGTTTTTAGTGATTTGGAGTATTCTTTTAAGTGGTTGTTAATATTTAACAACTCTTTGAAGCCTTTTTTTAATTCTTTGAATACTTGTCTATTGGGGAATGGCTTTTGATCTTACATACACATATGCTAATTGTTTATAAGTATCTTGGAATGTCATATCCTTGTCAGCGAAATTTGACACAAAGGTTTTTACTTAATTTCATTGCTTTCTTTCTTATATTAAGTACATTAATTTTGTTTGTGATGAAGTTTTTCACTTTCATGTAATAAAACTTTTTTTTTTTTATTTTACTCTATCTCTTAAGTCTGGATATTTCTTCTGGCTGTTACATGCTTAGAATACTCTAGCTCCTTAACTCTGCCTGATGACTTCTATGGCTTTTTTTGTCTCAACTAAAATATAATTGTTTATAAAAGGCCTTTCTCAGAATTTCTTAATCCTAGTGATTTTTCCTAGTAATCATTTCCTATTTATCCTATATAGTAGTTTGCTTTGTGTATATTTGTTTGTATGTTGTCTTCTTCATGAGACAAATATCCTTGAAAGCAAGATTTTGTTATGCCTTTTTTTATATCCTTAGTACTTAGCACATAATGGGCAATTAATAGCTATTTATATTTATTTGAGCTTCTATAATTGTTTCTACCCATTGTTTTGATTAAAATATACCTCTCATCAATAATTATGAAATGCACATTATTTGCTTCATTTATTTTTATAGTATGAACTTTAATATTAAGTTTACATTTCCATTTAAAATGTAAAATATTACAAAATGTTGCTCTAACACTAATTTCTGCCAAACTGAGATCCAGTTTTCCCAAAAGTTTTTTTTTTTTTTTTTTTTTAATAAAAATCAGATTTATTTTTACTAAGTAGTTTATATTTTCTGGTTTATTAAGCACAGAGTTATTGAATTCTGTCATTTCTGATTCTATTTTGTCTTCTCTGTTCCATTTATGTACTTCTCTCTTTTTCCATGAGTACTAGGCAATTCTTTATACTTCTTGCAATTTTCCCCATTTTCTATATTGTTGATTTGATATTTCTGTTCTATTCATTTTAACTGGACTGGCTGAGGTTTAACATTTTCTTTAGTATTTTCAAGGAAAAACCTTTTTATTTCATTTATCTTTTCTCTAGGTTACCTTTAATTATTTATTTGTTTCTCCTATTAACATATAATATCTTTTTGGGTGCTTATATTACACTTTTTTATTTATTGCATTTCTAATTCTTAAAATGTATATTCTGCTAATTAATCCTCTCTTTCAATTTTGTTGAAATACCTCTATAGGAATATGCCTTTTCACTTGATAACTATTTTGGCTGCATCTCAGAAATTTTGGTATGTTATTTAATCATTAGAATTTTACATAATTCATAATTATTTTATGATTTGTTCTTTGACCAACTCATCATTTACAACTTCACCTTATTTTGGGGAAGAACTTCAGTCCTTATTTTGCTTTGTGTTTTTTGTTTGTGCTCTATTAACTGATTACATTTTTTATTATATTATGTTAATGTAAAGCATGTATTTTCCATTCCATCTTTTGATATTTGTTTGCAAAATCTTTGTGCCTTTATACCAAGTCAAATTTTTTTTAAGTCCCATGTAGCATTCAGAAACACACAGTTCCATTTTTTTAAAGGTCTTAAGTCTTTTAGCTCTGAGTTCTCCAACAATTTAATTTTGTTTGTCTCTTTTATTTATATTTTTGTTAGATTTATACAAAATGGAGAGGACACTGAAATCTCTTGCCACTATTATATAGTTATCTATATATTATATATAGACATATAGTTATCTACATATCTATGTATTATATATAATATATATTATATAGTTACCTATATATTTTATGGCTCAGTAATATTTTCATTTTTACATTTGAATGCCAAGTTATTTGAAGTATATAAGTTGAAAATTAATATTGGTTTGTTGTCTGTGAAGTCTTTTAGCAGTATGTAGTTATTTTATCCTTTTTCTATTTTTTAAATGTTTATTTCTCATAGCATAATTATAGCTTCTTTCTTTTTATTCATATGATATATACTAATTTTTCTAGCCCCTTATTTTAATCTTGTATATATTCTTTTTTAATTGTATTTCTTGCAAGCAATATTTTGAAAGATTTTGTTTTTTTCAATTGATCTTCCACTCTTTTTCATTGTGTTGGATAGTGAGGATCTATTCACATTTAAAATTATTAGAGTTAGGTTTCCTTTTTCTATTTCTTTTCTTTAGTGTTTTTCCCTCTTTCTCTTTTAAGACAACTTTTTAAAAATCTCTTTAGTTATTTTAACTTAACCTTCTTTAAGGCAACCCTGTTTACACAGGTTCTCTTACACTGCTCCTCCTGTTTGATACCTTTCTATAATTTTGAGTTTTATCAAACTTTTTTTTTCTTTTTTTCTTTATATCTACTTACTTAAGGCTTTCCCTATTTTTCTTTTCAGTTAAGAAGTCAAGTAAAATCTTTCTCCTCTCCTCCCTTTCAACTTGTTTTATTCTATTTTAATTTCATTTTGTGTTTTTTATAAAAAAAGAAAAAATTTTCCCTTTTATTCATTGTTTATCTCTTTTTTCTGTGTATTCCATAATCTTATACTTTGATTCGTGGCCATTAATAATACTTTAGTCTCTTGGAATCATGGGAGCTCATGGAATCTAGATTTCTAAGATATTTATTTATTGAGTTCCTTCTAAATAATATCCATACTATTGCCTTGCAAACATTGCACCCAGGATCTCTGAATCCATTTTTGTGTTATGTCTCATTCTTAGAATGGATCTTAGAAAGTCAATTCACCTAATGTAGTGCCTGATTGTGTTGAAAGTGTGCTCAGCACTTGGGGGATTGGGGAAAAGCTTTTTCTGCTATTAGTTCATCAGATTGTTTTCTTATTAGAGTTCTTGGTATCCAAATACCATGGAAGCCCCTGAAATTACTTTATCTCATGAATAATTACATTGTGAAGATATCTTGAAAATCAGAGAAATTGGAGAAAAGGTGTAATATTCCACATTATTAGTTATATGACAAGGAAGTTGGTATATTTAGTTTTAATGTAAGGAAAGATTTCTCAAAATTAGAAATATCCAAAAGTTGGATGCAATACTATAAATTTAATGGAAGCTTCCTTATTTTGTCTTTAAGAAAAGACTGAATTTTCACCCCTACTATATGTAAAAAAACAAACAAACAAACCAACAAACACATTTTTGGGTTAAGAGTGATGAGGTAATAGGGAAATATGAACCAAATGATGAGGTAAATACCTAATGAGGAGGTATATACCTCAATAGGATTAAGTGAGGTCTAGTGGCAGGATTCAGGGTACAGGGAGTCACATGGAGCTCCCCTGCAACCCCCTTAGGATTCGGCACAAGGATACAAAGTTAAGTCAGGTCTAGTGGCGGAGAGAGTCCCCTGTAAATGAATTTACAAGCCGAAAACCTAGATGGGTAAAAAGATGTTTATTGTTGGGTTTGGAAGCAAGGTTAAGGTCTGGTTAGTAAAAGGCATTAGATAGAGGAAGATATACACCTAAAGCAGGGGGGACAGAGAATCTCTGATGCAAGTATCTTAGCTGGCATCTTTCAAATCTCTGACCCCAGATGATTGTAGCTTTGCTCTTTTTTATCTACTTGAAGAAGCAATGGGCGGAGCTCAGGTTAATTCTTTGAAGGCCAGATTTTTGGCCGGCTTTATCCAAGCCAGCTCAGATCCGGTGCGGGGGGCTGAGTAGAAGCCCAAATTAGTTTGACCAGATCTTGTATCAAAGGGGGCTGAAAACCCAAACCAACTGGGGGCTGGGTACAGCCCAAACTGGCTCAGAAAGGATCTTTTCCCCTAGGAATATCTTGTCCCAAAGGTAGATCAGACAAGGAATCTTAAAGGGGCTACGCCAGCAACAAGAGTATCATCCTTTAAAAATGCTAAAATACTATCATTTTATGAGAATATGAATTATTCTGTCATGATTTGTAGGAATTTATTTTAAGTTAAAAAATTGGTATTCAAATTAAATAGGTTATAAAAATTAATTTGATACCTACAATGATTAGGAATTATTTTTTTTTTTTGCTATAATACATATACTGCACATCCTCTCCTCCATTCTAATTTCTAATTTAAAACATATAAATATTTTGTTAGCAATGGTTCTTTTGTTTTGTTTTTGTTTTGTTTTGTTTTTTTGATATCTTGGCTAAAATGTCCTTAATTTTTCTCTAATTCTGACAATGATGTTATTGTCTTACTAGTTATAGGGTATCTAAAGTATCAGATCTGGCAGAGTAAATGAAGCCAACTTCTTCTGAGCTTTCAGAAAATAATCAGTCCAAATAGGTACATAATAACCAAGGGTAAACTTTGTGCACTCATTTATATCACAATTGACAGAACACACATTTCACTAATGTCCTGGGTAAAGCAAACTTGGATCTTTCTAGACCATTTGTGGTTAAAAACAAGAGAGAAAGACAGAGACAGAGACATATATATGACTCCCTGTCTTTTACCCATCCAAGGTAAAAGATAATTAAAAAAAAAAAGAAGCATTCAAAAACATAATTTTACTGAATTTGTTTTCTAAGTATGACTTTTCATCAAGGGTATAAATTTAAAAGACAAATTCAGAAAGTGTCCCTTTTTGTCTTTTGTTGATGGTGATTTGCTCTATAGATGTTGATGATAATAACTAACACTTATTTATATGGTATTTTAAAATTTAGAAATTATACACACACACGCATGCACATATGTGTGTGTATGTGTGTATACTCTTTTGATCCTCACACCAATCCTTGTTATAGGTGCAAATATTATCTTTATAAATGAGGAAACTGATGCTATATGACTAAAGGGAACACCACTATTGTGTCTAAGAGAAAAGTATTTGAGAAGCCTAGCTATCTACCTATATCACAAAGCTGAAAAGTTAATGTGTAAAGAAAGCTGATTTCCAGGGTAAAGATTCTTGGGCTGCTTGGCTGCTGTTTCTACTTCTTATTCCTTTCAGTAATCTGATAACTCATCCTTAAGGTGCTCCTTCTGACAATGCTAATTAGAATTCACTTCACAGTTTAGTAGGTGCTATAAAGTTCTTTTGTTATTGTTGTTCAATCATTATTAGTCATATCTGATTTTTCATGACACCACTTAGGATTTTCTTGGCAGAGTTACTAAAGTGGATTGCCATTTCCTTCTCTAGTTCATTTTACAAATAAAGAAACCTGAGGCAGTTAAGGTTATGATGAGATTAGATTCAGGGAATCAAAATGATGAGATTAGGGTTCTTGGTGGTCAGAGAGTTAAATGATGAGGTTACTGTCAGGTTCAGAGTTCAGGGAACCAAATGAAGAGATTTGGCTCTCCTAAATCCCCTTAGGATTCACACAAGGTAGGGAGTTGTGGGAACCCCCCTTCTGGAGATGCAGAGGTCCTTTGTAAAGGAATTTATGAACCCAAAAAGCTAGACTGATAAAAAGAAGTTTATTATTGGCATTGGGAAGCCAACCTTTGCTATGCATGAATAGAAAGGCAGAATTCCTTAGTAGCAAGGTCCCATTAGAGAGATATAAAATCTTGTTAGGGAAATAGGTAAGGATAAAGAGAGGGTAGCACTGAAAGAGAATATCATTCCAGTGGGCAGAAGCTGGCATAAGCCAGGAAAATAGAGAGTTTTCTAGGCATGGCATATTCTGGTCATTGGCAAGGATTGAGTCCCAAATTGATGTTTTTATAAGGAAATCTGAGACAGAAGTTTCAATTGAATGAGATTCCCTCAGTGTTGTCACTGCCCCCAGGCCTAGATGAGACCACTTACTGGGAGTGGTTTTGAGCCAACAATAAGGGTAGAAAATCTTGAAAATGGATACTTCAATTAGTCCCACCACTTTATCTTGGTTCCTTGGGGTGGGTCTCACAGAGGCAGGATTCAAGGAGAATTTCTCCTTGAAGGAGTTTTCAAAGAGTTTCCTGGGCCCTTGTTAGTTATGTGACCTGCCTAGGGTCACACAGATATTAAGTATCTGAGGTCACATTTGAATTCAGGAAGATGGATATTTCTGACTTCTGGCCTATCACTCTATCCACTGTGCAGCTAGCTTTTATTCTAGCCAAATAATGAGTGTTACCTCATACTCAAGCTAGTGGTGATGAGCCTTAGCCTGGTTCTCAAGACTAATCAGTGCTTACTTAAAAGACTTTTTTTTTTTTTTTTTAACTTGGTAGCACCTGCTAGAAAGTATGTTCTATTGGCATGATCTTCCCAAATACATCATAGTGACTTTCCCCTCCCCAATTTATTCAAAGTGATTTCTTAGTTTTGTGACTAGACAAGCAAAACAAAAAATATGGAGGTAGCAGAGGCAAATGTGAAAGCATAGTTTAGGGAACATTTTAAGACAAGCATTTGAGGGACTCTCGTTCTTTTTTTTTTTTTTTTTTTTTTTTTTTTTTTTTTTTTTTTTTTTTTATGTTTACAAAGACTTTCATCAATTATTGTTCCTCCCCCCTCTTCCCCCTCCTATGAACCAAATGTAAGCCCTATGGCTGACTAGCAGCTCCCTAGAATAATATGCAAACTGTAACTGCTGGCTATGATTTTACTGCTCTGTCATATGACAATATATCTGTTATGGTTTAAGTGTTCACAAAGCTTAGTTTAAACAATAATGCAGAGTATTAAAGCATGTATTTACTGTGTGGGAAGACTAATTCTTCTTAGTAGTTCTTCTAAGAGATGACAGGAAGTAAAAATCTAGGATATATGCAAGAAACAATGGGCTGCTTAAAGTAATAGTTTAATCTTTCTGTGGACAGAAAAACAAAGCCCAGGCTCAAGGTTTTGTTTTCCCATAGGTATATCCCTGAATCTTGAGTTTTCCATAATCTACATGAAGAACAATAGGACATGAATCTTATAAGATTTGCATAGACTGCTTCTGCATTGAATTCTTGCCCTGGGGAATGATCCTGGCACAGCAAATTGAAGATGGCAGTGCAAGAGTTTTTCAGCCTATACGACCCTACAGGAGCATCCATTTGGTTCTCCCATAGGGTTATGGGTTAGGCAATGTTGCTTGAATAAAAAAATATGAAATGACTCAAAAACATAATATAAAATAGTAAAGGAAGATATCTCATTATAGCTATACTTCTTTCCCTAATGTTTTGATAGTTTTAAAAAGCCTGAAATGAATTGGAGCTGACTTAGACGACTCTAATAGAGCAGTAAGCTAATATAGCATCAAGTCAACCCAAATCAACAGGTTTCCAAGAGTCATATTTTCATGGAGATTATCATTAACTGCCAAGGTGCATTTCCCCTTGAATTGGAACCCAAAGATGCCTTCATAACAGTCAAATACATCTTCCTTCACTGCTTACATTGTTTTGTTTCAATTTTATGAAATATTTACTTTAATTGAAACTTGAGTTTTTACCCACTTATCATAGCAGTCTCATAGAAAGGTGGAATTTTTACATATTCATATTTCATTTACTGATGTTTTTGGCAAAAGTAGCAGCAACAAAGTAGCATCCTAAATTAAACTTGCATAAAAGTGAAAATAGCATTCTCACTCATAACAGAAAAAAAGTTTCTTTTTCACTGCATAGACTATGAGAGGACATTGAAAAACCAGGATGTTTGACCATAGGCATCCTGTTATTTGCACACTGGCCTTATATACAAAGGGGTATAAATGCCTTTTAATTACATGTTTATATATGAAGGATCAAGTTTTTGTTGGAATAGGGGGGAGTAACCAAACACATAAATGGTGTCACTTGAGAGTACCCAAAGTTCATCTGCCTTAAGGCAACATGATATAATGAAGTAGTGATTTGGGAATGTGTCATCCTGGGTTTTAATCACAGATCTATTACCAATTGTCTTTAAGTGGAATGTTTTGGGGGCATGTCACTTTTCCTCTCTCAAATGTCATTTCTTCATCTACAAAATAAACAAACTGAACTATATGATTTCTAAGGTTCCTTTCCACTATGAATCCCATGAGCTTATGATCCTCCTCACCTTTCTGTAATGGCCTAATATTTTTATTCATATCTTTGTATTATCATATTTAATGATGATAATAATAATAAATATGATAATACTAATATATACATATACATATATATATATATATTAAAGTTTACAAAGCATTGTATCTCTTTTGATCCTCACAATAATCCCTGAGGTAAGTAGTATTATTATTTTTATTTTATAGATGAAAAAATTGAGTCTGAGGAAGGTCAAGTAATTTGCCTAGATTTACATATCTAGTATCTAGAAACGGTCTCGAGGTGAAATTTGAACTCACTTCTCCCTGTCTCCAAGTCCAACAGCTTTACCACTATATCATCTGGCTTCCTCTTGTTGTGCCACAGTTCCCTTTTATTGTCCTGACTCAATTTCCCCAATTGTTGTGCCTCAGTTTCCCTGAATTGTTCTGCCTCAATCCCCTTAGTTGCAACTCCCTCCAATCATTAAGACTGCTATACCTCTGGGCTACTTACTCTAAGGTTATAAATTGTCAATATGTAAACTCAAGATAAGGGAGAGTTCAGACTTCCTGGCTCCTAATTCTTCCTAAGTCATCAAGAATTCATTGTCCTACACCCCATTTTGTCATTCTTCTTCTTTATCCCAACTTATCAGATTGTCCAGTGCTTCCCCTCAGAGCCCGATTCATATTCCATTTCCACTCTCAGTGTTCTGACTCCACCCCTTCTTTGGTCTACCCCTGTAGCTGAGCCAAGTGTGTACATATACTTCATGGAAAGCTCACATTAGCTGCTGGGTGCTTTGGACATGAGCCCTGGGGACATCAGGCCCAGCACAATTTCTCCCTCTCAGAAATCCAAATAAAATATTAAAAATCTCTATCCTGCCTTAGTTTCTGTAGCATTATACTCTCTTGCCAGAAAACCTTTGGTAAAACACAAATATTACATGGGGAAACTTCGATAATCTGTTGCTATGTATTTTTAAATTTTTCCTTTTATCATAGATTGATTTGTTAAATTTCCTAGCAAAAAAGCAAGAAAATGAGAGATTAAGACACTAAATTTTTTAATTTGTTAATGAACAGAACTTCAAGAGGACAAGAGCAATATCCAACAAGTATTTATTAAGTGTTTACTATGTGCCAGGCACTGTGTAAAGCACTGGGGAGATTTTTTTTTTTTTAAAGATAATAATTGGTCACTGCCCTCCAGGAGTATTCATTTGACATGGTAAGAAAAATAGAGTTGAATTCAGTTGACACAATCAATTCTTTAGAAAAACCTCCATGGCAATTGAATAAAGACTGTATTGGAATGAACTCAAGACAAGGATGTGAATTAAAAGGATACTATAATGGTACACAAGAGTAGACATGAGGGTCCACATTAGTTTAAAGTATAGTACTCTCTGCTGGTGATCAAGCTTTTCACATTCATGTATATAGTGCTTGTAATTTAAGGCAATAATTTTGCTATGGAGAATCTCAGATGATATCAAAGATTATCTTGATTTGGGTTTTAACTGGAAAGTCTTTTGAACAGAAGATTCTCATTGGAGATATTCAACTAGAAACTGAATGATTATTTGCTGAGGATATTATAACTGAGACACTGTAGAGAACTTAATTTTCCAGGTCCAAGTTGACAGATTGGCTTCTGAAGTTTCTTCAAACTATTATAAAATGTAATTCTAGAGGTTCAGTTGACTCCAAAAGATGAAGAGGGGCAGGGAGAATGGCAGAGACAAGAAGAGTCAGAGAAAATTTTAGTACTAGGTATAAAGGGCAAACACTTCACTTCATATTAATTTCATTCCCTAGGGTTAGTAAATTATTAGGTTGGATTTTGTGGATATTGTTTACCTGGATTTTAGCCAAATGTCTGACAAAATATTTTATAATATTCTCATGAATATGGATAGATATAAGTTATATATTAAGGCATCAGGTGTATGTGGATTAGAATAGATGGTCAGATTCAGAGAGTAGTTGTTGATTGCTTAGTATTAATGTGGCAGATTTCCAATGAAATAACCCAGAATTCTGTGCTTCCTTATTCTGTTTAACATTTTGTCATTGCCTTGGATAAAGGCTTAAAATGGTAGGCTCATCAGATTTTCCAATGACACAATATACAAAATGATAGAGTAAGAAACTAAAAGGATTTTGAAAGGCTAGAAGCTAATAAAATGAAAATCAGTAAAGATTAAGATATTCATTTAGGTAACAAAAAGCAATGTCACAATTTTAATATAGGGAATGTACAATTAGATAGTAATTATTCTAAAAAAAAAAAAAAGCCTGGATGAGGAGCATTTAGTGCACTTCAAAGTCAATATGAGTCAATAGTGTCATTTTTCAATAAATATACACACACACACACACACACACACACACACACACACTTAATGTTATCTGGGCCTATATCAAAAGGGTATAGTTTAATGTACTCTGTTCTCATAGCTTTAGTATGGTTTTAAGTTTTGTTTACCACAATTTAAGGACACTTCAGCATGTCCAAAAGGGGACATCAGGAACAACAAATTTCTTCAGTCTATGAAAGATGAGGATCAATTGGATGAACCTAGCAAATTTAACCTAGGAAAAAACGAGATTCAAGAGCAACATTATAGCTATCAAATATTTGAATGCTGTCATGTAAAGGAAGAAGATTTATTTTGTCTGACCCCCGAGAACAACAACAGGAACCATTGGTAGAAGCTCAAAGGGGGGATATTTAGAACTCAGGTAATCTCCTAACATTTGTAGCAGTAGAATGGATAACCTCAAGAGATAATATACTTACTCCTTCTTGGAAATCTTCAGGCAGAGACTTGATGATTGCTTTTTGCATGTGTTATATTGAGGTTTCTTTTTGTGTATGGGTGGAACAAGATGAATGAGAAGGTGTAAGTCTGCTTACTAATAAAGAAGATCTAGAAAGTAGAAAGTATGTCTAGGCAACAAGATTCAGGAGATTTGATTAGGACAAGTAAATTGCACAGATACTATCGATAACCAATCCATATGACTTAAATGATTAGCATCTTATTTCCTTTTTTTTTTTTTTTTTTTTTTTTTTTTTTTTTTAATGTATAGTTCCTTCTCTACCCATCTACTGGTTTTGACAAGTGCTAGCTAGCATTGCCTATGAGTATTATATGACAAAGAGTCGTGCTTTTGGAAGGTTTAATATTCAAAGAATGGTATAGATCCTGAGATCTTCTCTAACTACCATAGACTGGAACATCCCTTCTTGTTTATCCATGGATGGAAAAGTGATCTGATATGGCTGAGTCAGTCATAGAAAAGTCCAACGTGTTTCATTGATTGGATACAAATCATGTTGCTAGAACTCAGCATTAAGAATGCCAATAAACAGAGACAAAAAGACCAAAAGAACCAAAGTTCAAAATGGAGTCCCTTTCATGCAGTGGAAATGAGAAAAGAAGGAGGAAGAGCAGGGAATATTTAACCAAGGAAAACAAGTGAAAATACAGATTTAATTTTTAAAATATCCCTTTCCTTGTCCTTTATCTATTATGTTCTCTCAGACATCTCAGTGAGAGATATATTTGGGGATTTTGTTTGTTTGTTGGTGGAGATTTTTTGCCACCTGTAAGCCATTAGGCCTGGGATGAAAATCAAGCTTCAAACTTGCCAATAGTTGTACGTTTAATTTTAAATGAGAAGGGAACAAGTCAGACAGAGCACAATTCTATGGGTCCAGGAACCAATAGAGAACATTGAGGATGCCATGCAATAAATCAAAACCACAACCTTGCTTGAGTCCACACCTGCTCTTTGGGTACTTGTTATCATTTGTTACCTTAGAACATGAATAAGTTGATTTGAAGAAAAGCCCTAGGGATTGGTACCATAATACTGGCATAAAATTAATATTTAATCAATGAAGCTAAAACTATATTGCATTTTGTTATAGTGGATGTATTCATGCAGTTGAAAAAATACTCTAATTTGCTGTCAGCAATCAGGGAAGTCAGGACTTTTACAATTAAAAAAATCTCCACAAAATTTCTTTATCAGACTGGAATAAAAAAACAAAAACAACCAATAGTGGTTTTGTACAGATCTTAGAATGCTGAATTTCAATGTGTGATAATTGCCCTTTCATCAAATATAATTGCTCATAACTTGAAAAAACAGTAAAAAGACTATTGTATAAAACATTCATATAGAAATTAAACAAGTCAGTGCAAAGAGCAATTTTATAGCTTCTCTCATGTCAAGCACTTCAAAAATTGCATTTGCACTTTAATTCTACCTCAGTTGCACATAGAAATTATGAAATCAGCTTCCAGCTGTCCCTATTATCTAGCATGGGGTCTCAGAGGTGTCCCAACAAAATGGATTTTAAAGCCTGCTAAGTGCATTGCAGGAAATTGGTCCAAATTAAATAAATGTCTTTATTAAATTGATGGGCAATGTATTCATTATATATTTAAAATTATTTTTAGTGGAGATTTTATAAATGCAGATAACTACTTTTGTATTTTATTCAGGAGCTTTGGTTGGGTTTTTGTGATTTTTGTTGTGTTTTGAAGGCTTTGGGGTTTTTTTTGGTCTCACTTCACAGAAATTATCAAAATAGGTTTAAGTTGCCAATGCAAAATAAAACTAAAAGAATTAACAGTCACACTTTTACTTCAGTAATATTTTACTGGATCTGTGATTTGACTATCCCTTTTAACTATTGCAGAAAACCCACACCTGAAATCTTTCACAAGATAGCACTTTCCACTTTTCATATAAGTACCATAGTTTGTACTTATCTTTATTTTAACAATACTCACCACCTATATCCTTTAAAGTGGCAGATTACTCAATTTATGAAATTTCTAGAGGAAATACCATCTTTTAATTCTACAAAAAAATATATAGATGTTCCCTTGTGGCAATTCTAATCAAAACATGCACTATACTTCACAATCTATACTTTCCTTCCTCCTGGTGATTTTTGAAAATGAAATCCCTTCCAGAATATTGATTTAAAAAATTTGAATAACTACCCACAAGTCCCAGAAGAACTATATATTCAGAAGTTAACTAAGAAAAGAACCTTACAATCTATAATGCTTTCTTTCTGCAAACCACTACTTTTAAATGCACAAAAAAAGTCCTGCTCTTCAGATAAAGCAGAGTATCTTATGGGTACTATGATGGTTAAAGTCAACAATTCTATTCTGTCTGGTTTTTCTACCTGTTTCATTTCATGTGACATTTTAAACAGATAAAACATGAAAATATTAAAGTGATCTTCTAGCAAGCCAACTCAACCAATGACACAAACCAATCTTGTGGTATTTTCCTTTAAAATTACAAAATTATATTTTTAAAAAATATCATTCATTTTCATAAGATAGAAGCCTGCCAATGCCTATGCCTAAGGGGGCTTAACAGAAGTGCCAGGCAGCATGGCAGGTAAAAGGAGTAGTTGTGGACTGTGGAATAGCAGCAGCAAGAGCAGCCAAGCACCAAGGAAAGTAAGGCGATTGCAAACTTGGTTAGAGAAAGATCCCCAGGGACCCCTACACTACTACTGGACACAGAATTAGGTGCCATTTGGCAGCTCTGTTGGCCATTACATAGTTCCAGGGTTGCTGTACCAGGCAGAGAAGAGTGGTCACAGTTAAGAGGGAGAAGGAGTCCTACTTATGTAAGGACCAGATTGCAGGACAAGAAAACAGTAATCGGATCTTTCCTCAGACTACACCATTCTGGAAGCACCAAAAATGTATAGTCATTCACTAAGCTGTAAAAGCAGTGGAAGTCAATGAAAGCCAAAAGCTAAGGCCAGATATCTCCAGCCTTTACTCCCAGAAATGAGGAAAGCCCAATTCTAACATAAAGTTCAAATTCAAGAAACAAAATGGAAAATGAGCAAAGAAGAAAGAAGCTAATGGAGCAAGTGTTCTCCAACCTAGTAGAAGAAGAGCAGATTTTTTAACTTAGGATACCCTTGTAAACACATACTTGAAGACTAATCCATTTTAATGGGTTTCCCATGACTCTTCCATTTCTATTTTTGTCTGAAATTTTTAATGTTCAAGAAATAGCTAAAGTGAATAAAGAAAACATGATTATATTCCATAATAGAAAAAATTTAATGTTGGAATATTCATTTAAAAATTATAAGCTATTTGTAAGCGTCTACAGAATATTTATACCTAGATTTCTTGCCAAAAACTCAAAATAGATATGACCCAAATGAAGTTCATTATGTTCCACTAAAATGAAAACTAAAATAAACTTCCTTAACTCCTAACATCCCTTTTTCTATTGCTAACACAATTATATTTCCAGTCATATAGGTTCAATATGCTCAGAGCCTCATGTTTTATTCTTTTCTTTCCTCACTCCCCATATCCGATTAGTTATTAAGCATGCTTGATTCTAATTATATAATAGCTACCTAGTTTCCCACAATTACCCTTCACATTTCTATTGGCTAGCTTTAGGTAACTGTTACCTTTGATCTTTGTTCTAGGAAAAAGCATAACTAGTCTCTCTTTGACCACAGTTTCTTCCATTTTTTTTCTTTTATATTACAACTAAAATAATCTTCATTTATGTGTATGATAACATCATTTCTTTGCTCAAAAATCTGCAATTGTTCTTCATAATTTACCAAATAAAATATAAATTTTTCAGTATAGCATTGAAGACTCTCCACTCTTTTGTCAAACAATCCTTACACTCCACTCTCTTATGTCAATTTCTAAGTCTTTGTTTGCATGCAACTCCCCTTTCTACACTCTATATTCCAGTCAATTCTACTTGTCTTTTTTCTTATCATATACTGCTGTTTTCAGATATTTTAAGGCACAATGCTCCCATTTCCAGAAAGGTCTACTCTAGCACTTCTATTTGGTTAAATGTTCCCCTTACTTCAAGGCCTTGTTAGGGTGCCATCTTTCCTAATTCCTCTAGCTAAGAGATCTCTTGCTTCTAAATCTTTCATGTCACTCTGTTTGGCCTTCTGCTATACATTTATCACATTAACCACTTATGCTATATCATATGCATATTTTAGTACATCTATCAATCATGGTATTTGTATGCCTAACATACATTCCTTAATACACTGTAAAAATCTTAAAGACAGAAATTTTCTTGTTCCTTCCTTATATTAAGGGATTTCACATATTGAGCAATAGAGGTATTGAATTATATTAATTGTTGACTTCATATATAACATAATTTAAATTATTTATTTAAGGT
The DNA here is from genome assembly GCF_048593235.1 of Sminthopsis crassicaudata. Classification (NCBI taxonomy): domain Eukaryota; kingdom Metazoa; phylum Chordata; class Mammalia; order Dasyuromorphia; family Dasyuridae; genus Sminthopsis; species Sminthopsis crassicaudata. The sequence goes on along the minus strand of NC_133617.1, from coordinate 558,095,496 downwards.
TATAAGTATAGTGTAAGTCTGATGGGACTTTGCTACTCAGAACTCTCTATTGTCTTCTTCCACCTCACCTAAATTTATTTAATATCAAAAGGGAGATGCAGATTGGTGATCTACTATTATATTCCTCATTGAGGAAAAAGAATGATATTTTTTCCAAAGAATATATTATAGACTTTTAAAGTATTTAAAACTTAAATTAAAATCTAGTCCTCAGGTCAAATGTACAATCACCTGAATTTAGAATATATGAAAAATCAATTAAATTCAGACCCATAAATAGTACAAGAGAAGTAGCGTTTTATTCCACAACACTGACATCCAATAACCATGTATTTTTCATTGTAAACATTTAACCAATGGTCTCCATGACTCATGGTCCTTGGCTTTTCATGTATGTGGTTCTGTTCCTTAAGACTCTACTTTTATTTCTTTCCATCATCTTCTGACCCTGAAATCCTTGCCTCTTTCCTGGGATTAGGGATAATCAGATATGCTATGGAATGGGAGATACTCTGTGAGATATGAACCTTCCTCTGTCATAGCACTAGTTTAATCAGTGAAGACTGTCCTTTTGTTCTTCTAACTCAACTAAATTTTTCCAGCACCAACATTCATAGTTCTAGTTGTACTTTTAATCTAGAAAGTCAAAATCATAGGGAAGAGCCCATCTATCCTTATCCCCTTGAAGTAAGAAAAACTATGAGACCAGAGAGAACAACATTAGAGAGTGATGAGGCCATGGATAAAAAGTTATTTTGTCAGAATAGAATATATATAGAGAGAGACGGGGCTACTGGGCACAAAACATCCCTGAGATACAATGATAAAGTTCAGTCCCATCATACCAAGGACTTTCCCACCTACTGAGGATTCTAATCTTCTCTCCACTACTACATCTTTCTCTTTTGCCAAATCCTATGCCATCACTTTCCCCTTGGATTGGGATGTAGGAGTATCAGCTATGCCACAAGCATAATAACAAAAATCTTAGGAGGAAGATTATATCATAACTCTACCAATATGACCACACTTTGCTAGATAAAGTTGTTAGTCTCTCTCTTCTCCTCCAGTATGGAGGTCTTCAAATAAATAGAAATTCAAAAAACATTTTTCAGATATATTACAATAGAGATTCCTTTTGCATATCAGTTGGACTAGTTACCTGCAGAGTTTGTCCAGCCGTCAAATTATGTGTTTCTTTCTACAAATACCAGAAATCCTAGTTATAGCTCTGCTTTAAAGGTTTTAGCCAAGAGAAAAATAGAATCCAGTTATCAAAAATGCATATTTTTTCAATCTGAATGCAAACTAACTATATGAAATAAGCTATGTATTTAATAATTGGCTTCATGGCTAGCCTAGATCTTCAAATTGATGTTTAATAAAACTTTTAAACTAAAAATTTAAATGTTTTTATTAGTACTAAGTATATGTTATCACATTTTTTTCTTGCTAATAGGAAGCTAGCTACTAAATGATCTCTCATATTCTCTCAGTCTTGAAATTATACCTCTAATCATAAAGGAGAGAAAGGGACCCACATGCATCAAATATTTGTGGCAGCCTTTTATGTAGTGGCAAGAAACTGAAAACTTAGCGGATGCCTATTATTTGGAGCATTATTGAATAAGTTATGATATGTGAACGTTATGGGATATTGTTGTTCTATAAGAAATGATCATCAGCAGGTTGTTTTCAGAGATTCCTAGAGAGACTTACATGAATGGATGCTAAGTAAAATGAGCAGAACCAGGAGATCATTATCCGTGGCAACAACAAGACTATACAATGATCAATTCTGATGGATAAGACTCATTCCAACAATCAGATTATTCAGACCAGTTCCATTGATCCTGTGATGAAGAGAGTCAATTACACCCAGAGAGAGGATTGTGGTAACTGAGTGTGGATCACAGCACAGCATTTTTACTCTTTTTGTTGTTATTTGCTTGCATTTTGTTTTTGTTCTCATTCTTTCCCTTTTTGATCTGATTTTTATTGTGCAACAAGATTATTGCATATATATATATATATATATATATATATATATATATATATATATATATATATATATATATATATATATATATATTAGATTTAACATGTATTTTAATGTGTTTAACATATATCGGGTTACCTACCATCTAGAGGAAGAGATGGGGGGGAAGGAGAGGAAAATTTGAAACACAAGGTTTCATAAGAGTCAATGTTGAAAAATTATCCATGCATATATTTTGAAAATAAAAACCTTTAATAAGCAAAAAGAAGTTATTCCTCTGTATATTCCTCTTTTTTCCTCCATCTTTTGTGTTTCTTTCCTTCAATGTTCTCTTTTCTTTGAGAAATTATGATTTCAGACTCCAAAAAGTTATCAGTTTTGCTATTAAAGCCTCTTTAGCACTCTATTCCTTTTTTTCCAAACATGATAAATTTATAAAAAGATGCATAAATTTACCAATAAATTGTATCTCAGTTTCCTCAGCTGTACCAAATGAGCGATACAAATGTCTTTTATAGTTTTTGGGAGATAGGACAAACAACACATCAAAGCAGGAAAATAGTTATGATTTTTTTCCATGTTGTGAATGTTGGCTCTCTATTCCTTATACCCCAAACCTAGAATATTCAAAACAAAAGTTTTCTTTCTGAAACAGAAATCCCACAATGAACACCCAAAGCTCCAGAAACAATGACCTGGCTTGGAGTGACCAACCTATGCCTACAACGCACCTCTGGATAGGAACATAGATCAAGATGGCATAACTACTAAATAAGTTCCACAAATGAGGCTATTGAAACAAATAATAAAAGTAATAAAACTAGATTTATTTCTGAGCAGAGAGAATGAAAAACAGAAAGGAGATGTTGAGAAACTGAATTTCAGATATACCTATTATCGAAGAGGTGGACGGACTTTCGAGCACTGTGATCTTTCTCTGTGCCCTTATGTCCTTAACTTCTATTATTGTGAGCACTCCAGTTCCTTAAAATACAGCCACACCATTTTTTTCAAGATTAATATATAAAAGAGTAAAAGATTGCTCCTGGGCTAGGACCTTGTATGCTAAGTTTCAGCCTGGAGCACATTTTTATAGCTGAGTTATAAACCTTTGAAAATAGATGTTTAGAATGGAAATGTTAAGAGACTCTTAACTGAGTGGCACAAAAGGTACTAGTATCATTCATCTAGAAGAAGAAAAAAATACTATCAGCAGCCATACTATTAAAGTTTACACTTGAGAGGAAGAAACCAGAGAGAGTTTAGGTTGGACTGAATAAGGATTAAATCACTCAGTTTAGAAGACTTGCTTGTCTGACAGGTAGGGAGGGGAGGGATAAAGGAGAGAAAGGGGAGCAGAGAGGAGCAGAGTAATTTGGGATTTACACCTTTGTTAATGTGAATTGTGAGTTTCTTAAGGCAAACTGAGATAACCAAAACTGCTGGCAACAAATTAGCTGTTGGCATGATTACATTGTAATTACTTTTTATTGCTTTTAAATCAAGAGAATGCTATTTAATATACTTTTGGAATAAAGCCATATTGCCCTTATAGAAAATAACTATATAGATCAAGGACACAAATAGCATGTTCATGTTCATACTCCTCAAGTGAAAAGGAAAATTAGAGCTATAACAAATTTCACATTTATAGAAGGTGTAATTAGAGAATAAAACATTCAGTAGCTTCCAAAGTGTCTTTATTATGATACTCGAGATGTTCATCATCTGGATGGAGTCCTGACTTTGTTGGACAGTTTCTATTAGCCATTTCAAGGTAAGTTAGGGGGCTTCCCATTTTCAGCCATAATGTCCAATGTGAACCTCTGCATTCTTATTCTAAAGCCTCATTCTCAAGTGCAATCATCCTCTTCCATAATTGCCTTAGGTCTATCATCAGTTCTAAAAGGTACAGCTCTTTGTTACTAATCCAATTGTATCTTTTTAGGTATAGAATTTAAAAGCATGACTGAAAATGATCAAAATCTTAGTGCAAAAATAAAAGAAATACTACATATACACTTTCTATCTACACATTAACATTTTAAATTGATTTCAAATGAATGTAAAGAAAAAATACTTAGTCTTCAAATGATGTTGAAATATTTTGTTCTATATGACTTAAATTCCTCCTCTGTTCTTCTGTATTCATGCAAAGCCATTCCTTTTAATTTAATATTTTTTTAAGAAAAAAAAAGGAAGAAAGAGAAAAAAATTAACAAACCCCACTCATTATTTGCCCTTCCCTTGTGTTTTACCCCACCTCTGCAAAGTAAATGGTAATAGACATATTTCCTTGTTGGGGTGATTTTTTTTTCTTAGTAATTTTGCTACAAACATTTTCTTGTTATTTTGTGTTTTTTGTTTACATTGTTGAAATCATGTATATTATTTGTTTTGGGGGTTACTCTGCTTGCTTCATTTTTCACTATTTCATATAATTCTTCACATGCTTCTTTATATTAATTTCATTCATCATTTCTGATAGCACAGTAGAATTTTCTTACATTTAGCTAACCAAACTTGTTTTAATCATAATCTAGCTGATGGATATTTAATTTGTTACCATAAAAGTGCAATTATAAATATGTTGGTTTATATGGAGATTCTCTTCTTCTCAATAACCTCTGTAACATATATGTCCTATAGTGGAATCTCTGGATCAAAGGAAAAGAACAGGCATGTCAATTTATTTACATAATTTATAATTGTTTTCCAAATGCATGTACTAATTCAAGTTATTCCAATAATATACTTGTGTGCTTATCTTAATAATAATAATCCCCTTTTTAAAAATAGCTAGCATTTTTATGAGACTTTAAAGTCTGCAAATCACTTTACAATTAGCATTTTATTTTGTTCTCAAAACAACCCATGAAGATTGCTGCAGTTATTATCCCATTTTACAGATAAATAAATTGAGGCTAATATTGATTATTCCTATCTTTTGCCATATTTGTCAGCCTGGTGTATGTAAGATAAAATCTGAGTTGTTTCTAAATCTCTTACTATTAGTATTTTGGAGGATTTTTTATCTGGTTATTAATAGTTAACAATTGTTTTAAGAATTATTGTTTTATGTCTGAAATAAGAAGAAAGGAGAGATAGTTTTTATATTATGTTATTGTAGCAATTATTGACATCAGTGTCAAATCAATAGGATGAGAAGGTCAAGTATATGCATTCCAGTTCAGGAAAGGATTGTTACTGGCTCTAATTCAACATAAATACTGAAAAGAAGGTTGTTTCCCCACAAGAAGAATTCAGAGATCCCATAGTTCTTGATTCCTAGCAGCCTACTCAGATAAAACATCTTCAACTAAATAGATTCAGGAGATGGCCTAAATATTGAGAAAATAAGACCCCACATTTATTACTATTAAACATGGACATAAATATAATGTAATAATAGAAGTACTTGACCTGGAATCAAGAATACTTGAATTCTAATTTAAAATCAGATACTACCAAGCTGAATGACTCACTTAACTTGTGTCTGCCTCAGTTTGTTCACTTGTAAAATGGGAATAATAAACCAGCTACCTCCCAAAGTTGTTATGAGAATAAAGTAAAATTTGTAAAGTGATTTAACAGAGTACTTGGTACATAACAAATGCTTGATAAATTATTATTTCCTTTCTCCATCATCCTTACAATAATACATTTAATTTCACATTCAAAACAACCCTATCAGGAACAGACTACAGATAGCATCATCATAAATTTACAAATGTCAGAGAAAATAAATGACTTTCCCATGACGTAGTAAATCTCATGTTACATGTGTTTTGAAACCATCTTTCATATGTAATCATCATTACATGCAGAATCCATGTAATGAAAATGACATCAAATCAGTAAAAAAAAATCAGTAAGACCATTAATTTGTTCATTAGAGAAAGGAAGCATATTATTTGACTAGAGTTTTCTCTTTATAATTTGATATTGAGTGATATAAATAAAGTTTTAGAAAGTAAGTCAAGATATTTGAAGGAAATGAGATAATTTGTGAATATTTAAATTCTTATTCTTAAAATAAGAGATTATAAATAAATTGCCATTCTTGTTGGGAGATCATGGCAGCTCCCTGAAAAAGAATGTATAGTCCATGAATCCCTGAATGATTCAATTGTTTCTTCATTGAGTAGTACAACTATACTAAACTTCTTTTGGCAAGTTAAAAAGAAAAACACCCTTCTTGGTCATTTTTTAAATGTGCTCATTTAACATTTCTAAGATTCCACATTTCTTCCTTTTAGGAGGTTTGTTGTTTTGTTTTGTTTTGTTTTTTTACTTATTTTTTTTAAGTTCTTAAAAAGCACCTCCATTTCACTATAATTTAAAATGTTTGGGTATTTTCAGAAGAAAAATATTTTACTAAAAGATTTTTTGGGTCATATAACCATTTGATGGGGCTATTTGTAGTTCTTAATATTTAATAATGTTGCTGCAGGAATTCATTCCTAATCGTGGAATGTGTCATTTGCCCTTGAGCACATTCTATGGTGTCTAAAAATAGTACAGGGCACATTCCATAGGTCATGTAAGATGGCCACCTTGTGACTGGTTGTTATAAATAAGGGCTCTGGGGTCAAACCTGTCTCTTCTTTGAAGAGGTTCCAAGGTTTCACCCTGAAAGCAACACCAGCCCTCAGTCTGGAAACCAGGTCCCAAAGGATTTCCTGGCCAAGCACTTTCAAATAGCTCAGAGTGAGAGAATAGGCACAGTAAATGTCAGCTTACATAAACCCATAAGAGCAGAGATGAGAAAATGGTGTCCTTTTTGCAAGGGCAAAAGTTTGACTTCTCTTAGGGAATGAAAAAAATCATTGTGGGGAGAAAAAGGGAAAATGGTCAAAGAAATTAGAGGAGGGGGGAGTCTGGTAAATAAATCCACGTGTTGCTATACATAACTATGTATTTCAACTGTCTGCTTCAGTTAGAGGCAGGAAAAGACTTTGAATTAAACAAACTATCACCAGAAAAAGAACTCAAGGGTAATATTAGCCTTTGGCTTCACCTATTTTCAACAGGGGTTCCTTATGAAGATGCTGCCTGCTTATGATCTTATGGGGTCAGTAAGAGCAAAAAAGCCCATTTGGAAAAGTGTATTTTAAAATGGTTTATTATAAAGGGTAACTATAGGGCACACAGATATATATATAAAAAGAGTATGTATACCTCAGAAAATATGTTATTTTCCTTTTGGTACTAGTGTCATCCTCTTTCTCTAGTTGAACCAAAATTCAACTTCATTATGTAGGCTTATTGTCATCATTACAACTCATCATTATCAATTATCATCAAAATTATTGTCTGCTCCTTTTCTTCTTCACATGTCTCCTTTCTGTCTCATCCCAGAGTCCTGATATAAAATTGCAGTTTGTTAGCCTATGGAAGCCAGAGGAGAAAATGAAGTAGGAAAAAAAAAAATTATAGTGCACATATTCCCCCATGTTTTCCAGAGAAGGTACTTAGAGAGATCATGTGGTATATTGAGGAAGTCATTGTGTTTAGAGTAGGAAAAGCCTAACAAAATCCTCATCCATTTAGTATACGAATATGGGCAAATGACTTAACTATCTTCATCTTATTTTTTTTCATGTGTATAATGAGAAAATTGGATTCAAGGGCCTCTGAGATCACTGTCAGCCTTAAATCTGTTCTCCTTTGATCCGATAATTCAAGTAATAGGCTAGCACTAAGCAAAATTGGGAAGTAGGAAAAAGTTATCGTCCATACTTCTTCCCTTTGTTTAAATGTACTCCATGTCTACACTATCAACTCTCTTGGTAACTCAGATGTCCATGTAGTTAGGACAAAGTCCTGTATTCTTAATATTTTGCCCCCATCAAAACTGACCAATTTGTATCCCATTGTGTCCCCCCTTTCAAGCAGAATGAGGAATTCAGGCACCTCTGGTAACTCAAAAGACTTAGTACTTAGGTTCCGTGAAAACTTCTGTACAGTCTATGTGAAATGTTACCTTCTTCATCAACAAAGAGGAAGTCTGCCTCAATCTATAAATATAAAGAATGTTTTTCAAGCCCAGTGACTTTTACACTGATGAGTTATTATGAACCTATGTCCAAGTTAACAAATATAGATAAGAACTTCTTTATACTGTGTAGTAGCTTACCTACATGAGAAAATTCCATTGAGTAAACTGGATTTTTTGCAAGAAAAGTCAAACTTTTTTATGATTCAGAATTAAAGAGTTATAAAATTAATTTTCAGAATTATTCCCTTTCCTGTGGTTTTACATATCAATCAATCAACAAATAATGTTGACACAAATTAATATGGGCTAGATCATGAGTATATAAGTCAAATAAAAAAAAACATTTGACAATTCTCTTGATAGATACTCAGGGATTTTATGAACTGGTCTCTTGATATCTCCTCTGATATATGATGATTTCAGAAGAAAATGTGATTGGAGTTGCAATTCCAGCTACTCAAGGTGAACAGGATATGTACCTCTTGAACTATAGGAATTGTTTATCATTAAATCCATCAAGAATCTCTTTCCTTCACTCTTGTTGTATAATCATCAGCATCTCACTCCTAAGCTGTTCCTGTTATTATTCCTATAACTTAAGTGACCTGTGGTCCTTCACCTACTTCTCCCCATTGAGAGTGAATGGAAAAGTAAGGAAGACATGGAAAACACTCAGTAATAGTTGTAGCTACTCAACTTACCCTTGCTTCAGAGAACTTGGGTTCCCAAGTACAAATATTGGATCAGGTCAATCCTGACTTCTGGGATATAGGATATTGCTAGGAAAATGACCTAGAAGCAATTTTAATTTTCAGTTAAAAGATCTGGGTTCAAAAACTAACTTTACTACTGTTTGATTTTCATCAAGTTTCTCTCAGCCTCTTTCTTCATGTGTCAAATTTCAAGAAGACAGAAGTGGATTAGATGTTTGCTAAGCACCATTCTAGCTTTAAATTCCACAATCCTTCTGATAATATTTTAATAAAAATTTGATTTCCTTTCATCAGTTATTACTAAGAGGCAGCCATCCCTGGAATCAGGTAGTTCTACCACTTAACACAGAAGTCAATTGTTCATTTGAAGTTGGAAAGGACATTAGAGGTAATTAATCCCAATCCCCTCATTTTATAGATGAGAAAACAGAGTTCTAGAAAGAAAACATACCTAGTATAGAGAAATGGGAAACAACCCAAATGAGATAAACAATGTAAAGCATTGTATAAACCTTAAAGGATTGTGTGAATGCTAGCTACTATTATTAATGTCCAATGACACATAGCTAGCAAGTGCCATAATCACAATTTGAGTATATATCTTCCTTATTCCATGTCCAGCACTTTATCTCTGTCATTTACTTTCCTCAAGTACCCCAGTAGTTTTCACAACTTACAGACAAATTGTCAAGAGTATTATTAGAAAGAGTTTATAGATTAGGTGTTATTGCACTTTGGAAATATGGGTCAGAACTCATCAGCACTCCATTCCCTCCTCTCTCACCTACTTAATTAACAAACTAGGTAGTTAGGTGGCACAATGGGACAGAGCACTAGGCTTGGAATCAGGAAGATTCATCTTTATGAGTTCAAATCTGGCCTAGGACACTTAAAAGCTATGTGATTCTATTTGCCTCAGTTGCTCATTTATAAAAAGGAGATGGAGAAGGAAATGACAAACTATTCCAGTATCTTTGCCAAGAAAACCTCAAATAAAATCATGAAGAGTCAGACTCAATTGAACAACAACCACAATGTCCCTGACAAAACCTAGATGAACTTTGTGTGCTCAAACCTCTTTTTTTTTTTCTGAATTTGAAGCTTATGGAGATAACTTAAAAATTATAGCTGCTTTTTAATTCTCATGCCATTTGATTCTTTTCTATAAATCAGCAACTACCGAATTGTGCAGTAAGGTACGGAAGCCATTAAAATTTTTAATGCACAAATTTCATGAAAAACTCATTTAAGATGGCTTTGGATTACATCTGACCTCTTAAGTCTATCTTGAACCCAAGGCTAAATGAGAGTAATGGGTTAGTTCACTTATGGTCAGAAGCTTTGCATTATAAATTTTTAAAGTCTCCTACAGTAGTGTCATTTACTAAGATTAAAATTGAAAGAGGAAAGTGTTTGTTGTCTGACTCAAAAAAAAAACAAAAAAACAGAACAATAGTTCACATAGCATAAAACTTCCAGAGGTGAGCTTCAGGTTGACTAACTATTCTGAAGGCCTAATGGCCTTTCCCCTACTTTTACAAAATAGCAATTATTCACTCATTTTGTAATCACTGTTTAAAAGCTACTTAAACTCAGATAAATCAATATAAATATTTTCATATTTCCTATGCATTGTTGAAGATGTTAAATTTCAATGCACTTCTTTTCTTGTACAGCACATCATTATTTTATCTTCTTAAATTATTGTTATGTAAATATTGGTATTGTACAAAGGAGGAAAATTGGGGAACTGATTATAGAAATGAATATTCAAAGATTTCTGGCATCCTTTGGGTAATTGTTCAAGCAGGTGAGGAAGAATCAGAAGAATACTTGAGTCGATAATATCAGGTGATTACAAAAACTGTCACATTTTCAAATAACTTACAGTCATATAATGCTTAAAGTTTTTTTTAAAGCTCTTTATAACAGGTTTGTGAGGTAAATTGCATAGGTAACAATTAAAAATAATAATAGCTATCATTTATTTAATACTTTAAGGTTTTCAAAGCACTTTACACATATTTTCTCACTGGATTCTCAGAACAACTCTGTGAGCTAGGCATTATAATAATTCCTCATTTTACAAATAAGTAAACTGAAGCTAAGACAGTACAAGTCAATTGCGCAGAAATACAAAGTGAGATCTGAGGCAAAATCCAGAGGGCCTGTAGGGATACAGAAATGTGAAGTAAACTGACAAATTTAGTGAAGCAAGTAACAATAAAGACAGATTTTTGAACTCAGGACTACTAACTTGAAGTTTCTTGATACCTTGAATCAAAGAAAATAATATATTTCTTTTTTTTTAATAGATTTTTTTCAAAGTACATGCAAAGATAGTTTTCAACATTGCAAACCTTGTGTTCCACATTTTTCTCCTTCCCTATCTCTCTTCCTCTCCCCTCTGCTCAGGAAGTAATCAAATATATATTAAATACATGCAAAAGAATATATTTCTTAAATCAATTAACTCCTAAGGAACAAATGGTGATTCAATATTTACTTGTAAAAAGAAATTAACATAAGGAAGGAATATTTTTGGTTATTCCTTATTTTGTTTTGCTTTTCTTAAAGATCTTTTAAAAATGTTTTTGTTTATATATTGTTCCTTCTACTTACACTGTTGTAGTTACTGTGTAAAAATGTTCTTTTTATTTTACTTTGTACCAGTTAATTCTTCCCATGCTTCTCTATATTTTTGTACTCATTCTTATACTGCAGTAATATTCCATTATCATCATGTATCATGCTATGCTTATCCATTCCCAACTTCATGATCATCTACAAAGGCATTTATGTCATAGGGACATAATGCAAAGAAAAATAAACTTAAAAGTATGTGTTTCTTTTCCTAAGTATTCAGTGAGGATTGGAAAAGAATTGTATTTCTTGGAGTCTGAAGTGAAGTACAATATAGTCCCTAGGAATAAAATGCAACACTTCTATGGGGATCAAAATAATTTAATAAAGGGGATCTATTCTAAATGTCTGAATAAATAATTTTAACTTGAAGTTTTGAAGTCCACAGCTTTGTTTATTAAGAAGAATTTTGTTTGTTAAAAGAGGTATTGTGAATCTTACAAGAGACAAATTTCTACATTTCTCTTGGGAGAATATATGATGTTCAAGAAAATGAATGAAGAAAATATTTATTAAGTGCTTACTGGGTATAAAATAATATGCTAAGTATTGGGGATGCAAATAGAAAAATATGACAGTGCCTCTTCTCAAGGAACTCTCATTCTAATGAGGGAGACAAAACATATGGAAAATTCTACAAGTCAGAATAATCCTTATGGTGCAGTAACAGAATAGATACTATTTTAAATAAATAAAAGTGTGTATATGTATAAATGTATATATTTATAAATATCATTATTTTTCACATGTATATATAATGCGGATATATATAAAAGATATACATAAGCATATAGATGAATAAATAAAACTAATGTGTGCCAATATATGTATATATACATATATTTAAGTAATTGTTACATTTATGTATGTAATGTAAGTATATATAAAGCATATGGGTGTATAGACAAAATGTGTGTATGAAAAACAAGATAGAATCCCACAAGAAATCTGCCAATTGTCTCCCCCATTAGATTATGAGATCCTTCAATACAGTGTCTATGTTTTTGATTTTCTTTGTCTCTCTGTATGCTAGATGCATAATAAGCACTTGTAAGTATTTGTTGACTGACAGATAAACTGAGAAAAGTCCAACATAGTTATATAATATTTGAATGAGCTAAAATAATGGAAAAGTAACAGTAATCTCTTAACGGATTCTTCCTTTTGCTCTGCTTGTGGCATAGTTCTGCCCATATCCACCAATATTAAAATTCCTGAAATTATAATTATCTTTCATAGTCAACAAATTTAATAGTAAAAATCTATCCTGTATAATAAAGAATTCCTTATCAAGGCCAACATGGAACCTTCTTAATTATGAGTAACAAATGATTCCCTAAGTGAAGAATGACTACTTTTTCTTGTGGAAAAAAAGATAGTAGAGTGTGCTACAGTTAGAAAGAGACACATTTGGCTACATAAAAGTTTGCTGTTCCACAAAACAGAAAAAAGCAAATGCTTCAGGAAATGGGAAAGTGATCCTTAGTCACAGGAAAGTCCAGTAGAGAGGTTGCTTCCTTCTGTGGAAAAGCTCTATTAGATCACATTCCAAACCTACTTTCTGCAGAAAAGGCAAGTGATTCTCCAAAGAACACAAAAATATTCAAAAATTGTACTATCTACCCTTTTACTTCCTTGGTCCTTAAAAACAAAAAGAATATTCATGTAATTTGAGAATTTTAAGATTTATACATTAAGAGCAAAATGTATATTTATGTGATTTAGAGGTCATATAAATCAACATTGCCCTCTTTCTCCTTGTTTTATACATGAAACAGAGACTCAAAGCTTTCCCAAGGTCACACAAATAAAAAGCTGAGCTAATATTTGAACCTTCTCATTTACTCCAATCATATTGGGAGAGATTAGGGCAATGTACAATTGCTTTTCCATGTTTGTGTCCAAGGGTATTGGGGAAAATGGAGCCAGCCTTCACTGGGAAGGGTAACAATTAAGTAGTGATACTTAAGAAGCAGTACAATGTCCACTAGCTGAAAATTTCTGACTCTCTAAAACATCATACTTAGAGTCATCAATTGGTTAGACAAACAAAAGGAATGTGAGTGCAGAATTTTCTTTAGAAAGTCACTCTTATAATAAAAGTTGTCTAGGAGGGGTCTGTAATTGGCATAATTTTGAAGATTAGTTATTTGATATGTTGGCCCTTAAGGGAATATTGTAATCTATAAGGGATAACTATAACCCAAGAGGAAGATTTTTCATTATTTCCTTCAGTTGCATGTCAGTGGATAGATGTTTACAAATTAGGTTATGTGGATACTAACCCAAGCAGATTATTTTCCTGTTCTCGGTGGATTTACCATGTAAGTCAAAATCAAATGTTTCAAATGAATGTGGTAATTCATCATGGAATCATTGATTTGGAGACAAAAAGCCAACCTCCTCATTTTACAGATAAGGAAGCTGAAGACCAGGAAGGTTAAATAAGGACCAGTAAAATATATATATTTACTGTGGGGTTCTTCAAAGATCATTCCTATAAAATATTCAGGCTTATGAAAACACTATTTTCTCCTTTTCTCAGTAGAAAAAAAAATCCCAATTCTGATATAGAATTCTATGCTGAATGATTGATTTGGAAGGGAATATAAAGCAATCAGCTTCTCTTTAGGGATTTTAATCAGTACAACATTGAGTAAATCTCTGTTCTATCCCCCAAAGTGAATCAAAGCAGAATTCCAAGAATGAGTCATAGAACACCTAGGGAGAAAATAGAATCATTCACTTTCCTGATATTTTGCACAGATGAATTCAAACAAATTCAAAGACCTACAATGCCCTCCCACTGATTGCAATAAATAAACAGAATAGAAAAGAAAATATGTTTCAATGATCTAATAGTCAAAAATAGTTGAGCATTTTAGCTATTTTTCTTATGAGGTCTATGGAAGATAAAAATATAGAAATAAAGCCTGGAAGATATTAGCTCTTAGGTCATGTAGGATGTCTCCAACTGAGGTTGGATTGCTGAATGAATTTGTTACTAATGTGATGAGATGATGATGATTTTGGACTCTTCTCCCCCAATCTTAATGTAATTAACTCAGAGGACTCTTTATCTACAGTATAGGATATCATCACTGATATACATTTCATTTCTTAATGTTTTATCTTTTTTCCAGTTCAGGATAAAACATAATATTTTAAAGTGCTTGAAAACCTTAACATGCCAGACAAATTCAAGTTATTTAGGGATTTTCCTTAAGTTTTATATTTTCTTTTTGGTGCTATTGCCAATTGATAGGTTGCCACCAAGAAACAGCACTGATGTCGAAAGTCCAAAAGGAAAAAAAAATTCATTGGCTGGACTCAAAGCTTGAGCTATGGAAAAAAAAAAAAAAAAAAAAAAAGGACATGGACTTGTGGATGAACTCCTCACTTTTCTACAGGAAACTTTTCTGGACAATAGGTTTGAAATGTCATGGTAGATTGAAAGAATGAATGCACTTCCCTGAAAGTGAGTAATTTGCTCTTTTCTCACTGATGGGATCAAGCCCAATACCTTTCCTAGATAGGTGCAGAGTCGAAATGAACTTCGTCATCCCTGTGAACAGAACTTGACAGACATTGTCAGACTCTCAGGCTCCACGGATCATTGTCATTCACTCGACACTAACCCTGCTAGGAGCTACTGCTGGATTTAGCCTTCAAAGTCTCCTCATTATTTGACAAGTTAGAAGAGGTAGTGGCACGACTAGTAATTGGGGAACTACAACTCCATTCCAGGAAGTGACCTTGTCCCCAAACTAAGCTCTTGCTGGCCCCAGGTACACCATCTTAATTGGCAGTGCAGTTATTACTGTTCCTTCTCAATAGACATATTCCAGGGAAGGAATGGGTGAGAAGGATTTTAGTACAATGCAGTGTGGATGAAATGCTGATAACTCCATCTGAGGCTGGCATATTTTGTGCAGGTGTCACTGGCTTTAGATTTATCTCTGTCACTTATTTTCCATCCTATAGAAGAATTTGATTTAGAGTCTGGAAAAAGCAAACCCAAATGAGAAAGGGATGAACATATTAAAAAAACTTGAATCCAACCCTCTCCCATCTTCCAACTTCAACAATCTGACCCTGCAGCATTCAGCCAGACTGATGCTATAGTGATATCCAGTGAAGGTTAGTTAACTTTTAATTAGTTTCTACTTCTTTACCTGTAAAATTATCAGTACCAATTGAAACTGAAAATGGGAAATAATATAGATGCTATTTTGAGTTTCGCACTAGCTTGTTTTCATGATCAAGTCGACTAGAGTGTTTTAGATCTCACTAAAAAACATGATCTAAAAAGTTTGAATGCTAATGAGAAGTTTCTCATAAGTAGTTTAACCTTGAGATATTTTTTTCTGCCACAATAAAAAAGTGCAACTTGTAGGAGTTGGCAAGACATTTTAATTAATGGAGCATCTGCTCAGTACTGGCATTACATGTATATGAAATATTTAAGCCTTCTTAAGTATGTTACACCATTGTTCCAAGTCTATTGAGTTTTCTGAAAGAGAAAACTGATTTGCTCCACATTTGCATTCATTTTTAAAGCCATCATTACAGCTAAAATTATTTCTTTCTCATTTAGTCACCAATGCTCCTCCAAATTTCCCAACCATTTGGTTCTCAGATTTCTAGTGATTCCATTAGAATCAAAGCTGGAAGGGACCTTGAAGATCCTGGGAGATTGGACCTTCCTCATAGAGACTAAGTGATAAGGAATCTTAAGATCACTTCTAGTTCTAAATCTGTGTTTCTTCATGAAGCTGTAGCCTAACGAATTTAAGTGACTTGTTCAGTATTACATAAGACCTGATTCCAAGTCCAACACTCTATCACCTAACTGAATACAGGAAAAGAGTAGGGAGTTGAAGGAAAGCAGAGTAAACAGGAATCCTTTTTTCTTAATATAAATAGTTTATATCTATATATAGATATATAATATCTAGTATCTATCCTTTAGAACTTAAGAAACATTTTGCTGTTATTCAGTCATTTCAGTTGTGTCCAAGTCTTTGCGACTCCATTTGGGATTCTTTTGGCAAAGATATTATAGTGATTTGCTAATTCATTCTCCAGTTCATTTTATAGGTGAAGAAACTGAGGCAAATAGGGTTAAGTGACTTGTCCAGAGTCACACAGCTAGTAAGGGTATGAAGTCAGATTTGAACTTAGGAATCTTCTTGACTGAGTCTTCTTGACTGCAGGCACAACATTCTGTCATACTCACCTGCCCTTTGAGAAAAAAAAAAAGAAAAAAGTATTTACTTTTTTTGTTCCCTAAAATAATTCAATTCATCATTAGACACTATTTTAGCTCTCAAACTTTTCCACATACAGGTCTAGAAAAATAGGGTTCATAGAAATAATATTTACATGTAATTGATCTAAAAGCAGATGTGGGTGCTTAATAATTTCTGACTTTAAACCAATTATTTGATTAAGTTTAAGATATCCATTTGTAATAACTGAAGTAGGACTTAATTATCTGGTAAGTTGAGAGTTGTCCATTTGCTCATCAGAATGATTTAAATAAAAAATCCTCTCTACCTAAGTAATCCCAGAGTTGGAAGGAATCTCAGAGACTATCTAGTCTAAAATATGCCTGAATAAGGATTCCCTCATTAAATATATATATATATATATATGATGAATGATTTTTGTTGTTGTTGTTTCATATGATCCTAGAATAACAGATCTAGATCTGGAAGTGAAGTCAATAAGCATTAATTAAACACCTACTAATTGGCAGTAACTCTAAGTGCTGGGAAAACAAAGAAATGTAAAAACAATCCCTTCTCATAAGGGGTTCACAGTCTAGTGGAGAAGATGACATGAAAATAATTATGTATAACTATTAGATATATAAAAGATATTGAAGATGACCCAAAAAAGGAAATACATTTGCATTAAGGATGATCAGAAAAAACTTTCTGAAGAAGCTAGAGTTTCATCTAGGAAACCAAAGAAGACAGGAGTTCAAATTGAGGAAAGAGAGAATTCCATGCATAGATATAGAGCCAGGAAAAATGGGAGAAGAAACAATAAGGAAGGTAACAGGATTAGAGAGAACATAAAAACGAGTAAAGTGTGAGAAGACTTAAAAGGTGGTACAAGATCCAGGCTTTGAATGTTATAAAAATCAAGAAGAATTTTACATTTGATCCTAGAGCTCACAGGGAGTGATTAGAATTTATTGAATAGAGGGAAAGGGGTCAAACTTGTATTCTGGGGAGAAGTTGGTAGCTGGGTGGAAGTTAGCCTGAACTGGTGAAAGACTTGAGGCAGAAAGAACAATCAGCAGGTTATTGTGGTAATCCAGCTATGAGGTAATGAGGGTGCTTACCTAAAAAGAATTCCAGGTTCCAGCACATGATTTAACATGTATAATTGAAATGAAATTGCTTCCCTTTTCAAGTTAGATAGAGGGATAAGAGAAAGAGAATTTGGAATTCAATTTTTAAAAAAATAATTGATAAAATTATTTCGCATAAAATTAGGAAATATTTAGCAAAATGCTTACAAAATAAATATTAATCAAAATACACTGCCTTCTGAGGAAACACATTCCAATTCACACAATCCTCAAGTTTTCCATTACTAGAGAAAATTACCCATGCTTCTTTGAGATTTTGATGTACCCTTTCTGCATACATGTACTTTTAACAATGATACAAATTGCAATGCATCTCACTCCTCTCATACTATGCTGCTGTCTTTATCTTCCAGTAAGTTCTTATAGAGCCAACCTAGCAAACATGAAACCTTGTCATAGACCCGTGGAAATTTTGCATAAAATGGAGCATGTAGGCTATCTATTGATTAATCCAGGTACTTGTTTAATGACTTCCAACCTTCTTTTCAGGGCATAAATTTCTTTGATGACACTGTTTCTGCCACTTCTATTCAGTCCTTCACCAGGAATATGTTGCAACCTACTAAAACTCCATCACTTGACTGCCCTTAAGTAATCTGAGACTCTTCAGAGATAATAATATTCCATGACTCACATACAGGAAGCATAAGCAAAAGAATATTGTTGATCCAAAGATGGGTATTTTTTTAGGGCAAAGCTTGGTGCTTTTTCAAAGCACATATCCAAAAGGTAATCCAGCCTGCTTTCCTCCTCCTCTCAATTTTGGCTCCAAATGAATTTTTATGAGAAGAAAGAACACTTGAAAAGCAATCTTTTAATCATTAATAAAAATTCTAGGTATGACAAATTTAAATCAAAATCTCTGATTTTAATGTTTATTATTGCTAGAGTCAAAATTTTAAACTCTTATTCCTAGGAGGTGAGTTTAAATAAAAGGAGCACATTGCCCCCCTTCTTTGTCATTTGCAATGGTTTTGTTATTGTTGTTTTAGACAAGTACAACTTTCTGTGATCTCATTTTGAGTTTTCTGGCAGATACTGGAATGGTTCAGTGTTTCCTTTCCAGATCATTTTACAGATAAGAAAACTGAGGCAAACAGGATGATTTGTTCTAGGTTACACAGCTAATAAGTATTTAAAACTAGGTTTGAACTTGTAAAGAATTCAAATAAAATTAAGATTATGAATAAAAAAGAAGGAAAGGAAGAACAAAGGAAGGAAGGAAGGAAGGAAGGAAGGAAGGAAGGAAGGAAGGAAGGAAGGAAGGAAGGAAGGAAGGAAGGAAGGAAGGAAGGAAGGAAGGATGGTGGGAAGGAAGGATGGTGGGAAGGAAGGAGGGAAGGAAGGAAGGAAGGAAGGAAGGATGGTGGGAAGGAAGGAGGGAAGGAAGGAAGGAAGGAAGGAAGGATGGTGGGAAGGAAGGATGGTGGGAAGGAAGGAGGGAAGGAAGGAGGGAGGGAAGGAAGGTGGGAAGGAGGGAAGGAAGGTGGGAAGGAGGGAAGGAAGGTGGGAAGGAGGGAAGGAAGGAGGGAAGGAGGGAAGGAAGGAAGGAGGGAAGGAAGGAGGGAAGGAAGGAGGGAAGGAAGGTGGGAAGGAAGGTGGGAAGGAAGGAGGAAAGGAAGGAAGAAAGGAGGGAAGGAAGGAGGGAGGGAAGGAAGTGGGAAGGAGGGAAGGAAGGAAGAAAGGAGGGAAGGAAGGAGGGAGGGAAGGAAGGTGGGAAGGAGGGAAGGAAGGAAGAAAGGAGGGAAGGAAGGAAGGAGAGAAGGAAGGTGGGAAGGAAGATAGGAAGGAAGGAAGGAGGGAAGGAAGGAGGGAAGGAAGGTGGGAAGGAAGGTGGGAAGGAAGGAAGGAGGGAAGGAAGGAAGGAGGAAACTTTCTTCTCTTTCAAGTGGGATTTTGCAAATCTTGCTCAATATATCTCCTATAACCTTATGCCATAGCTTCTAAGCCCTCAATATGAGTGTACCACAAGTACAGCTCATGGGAGAGAGATGTAGTTTAAGATGTCACAAAGAACCTGATATATTCTTTCACTTTCTAATAAACACAAGTATCAATAATACTTGGGATATAAAAAATCCCCAAGGACTTGATGAATTTCTGATGGGCATTGTATTCCACTATCAGCTAGAATCCAAAATGGATCTGGTTTTGGTAGCCTATTCTTCCTTAAAGGTTATGATCTTTTCAGGAAAAGTGACAAAGTATGAGAAAAATTGAAGAATGATAGTATGGGGTTGGGAAAAAGAAACATCCATTAACTCCTTTTTTTCAGTAGCCTTTGAAAAGTAATGGGCATCTACAATGACAACTCCCTGCTACATTAAACATTTCAGCCCAACTTGCTAGCACCACAATACACAGGTAGAAGTAATAAGTAATAATGAGTCTTGGGCCATTGAACATTGTGAATTTTCCCAGTGTACTGCAATTATAGAAACATCTGTGCTAAATAAGTTTGTACTGAAAGCTGAGTGTTTAATAATCCTCACAATTTCTCATTATCAACTCTAATGGAAGGAAGAGAAAACTCCAAGAAAGTTTACCCCCTTTCAAAGAAAATTGCAGGAAATGTGATTGTTTTTGGTGCCACATTTCCCTGGACAATAAAAACACCAGAGACAACTTTCTTGGAAAAGAACATTAAACTGAATCTTTAATAACATGTAGTTCACATTGTACAAGGCAAATTATACCCCTCTCAACAACCAGGCCATTTTGGCTACAGGGCATCCCCTGTGTCTCAACCTGACAACTGTGTTGCTGCTGACTCCCACGTATCACTTCACCCCATCTTTTCTCTAAAGAAGAATAAGCCTAAAAATATACCAGTTTGCCCTCATGTTTGAGTTAACCAACCTGGCTCAGCAGGAGAAACCACATAAATGGGTTCTTTCCCATAACACCCATTCTACTGCTACTAGACTTCAAAAGGAAATACAGCAGCAAATTAACAATACTATCTAAATCGCAATTGTTGTGATTGTCACTCCTCTGGAGAAAAGGAGTGGCCTCTATATGAGTATTAGTTTCTGATTAGTTGCCTTTTTAAGTTGTATGAGAACTATATCTCAAATATTTCATTTGGATAAAACATTATTTGGGAGCCACTAAGTATGCATTCTAAGGTATTTGTGAATGAATTTTTTTAAAGTGCAGCTAAATGTTATAGTGGATAGAGCACCAGACCTAGAGTCAAGGAGATCTGAATCCAAATCCAGTCTCAGACACAAGCTGTGTGACCCTGAGCAAGTCACTTAATTTTGTTTGCCTCAGTTTCCTTATCTGTAAAAGGCTGGAAAAGAAAATGGCAAACCACTCCAATATCTTTGCCAAGAAAACCTCAAAAGGAAACACAAAAAGTCAGAAACATGAAAATGACTAAAGAACAAAAAAACTGCTTAATAAAAACTAAGGAGAAACAGTTATATACATCTATGCTGACCCAAACCTCAATTGCATGAAAAATCTAAGCTTGAAGATATCTCTTCAAGAGAAGAATTTGATTCTTTAGTCTTCCTTACAACACTGTCAAAATATCATCATAAAAAATATAGTATAAGCCACTTTATCAGCACTGTTCTGGGGATTTGGGGATGTTTCTTCTTCAGAGAGAAAAACTTTAGTGACTTTGCTCAAAAAAGACCGCTTACAAAAGCCATGAAGCTTTCTGTTATAATTTTAGTTCTGTAAGAATATATAAATTCATCAAAATGACTTTTACAAATTGAGGATATAATTTGCAAGGAAACATTATACTTACATAAGGAAATTATGTAAGGAACTGTGAAGTGGTGGGACAGCAACTAAATACCTTTGAGATTTAGGTGTGTTGTTGTTGTTGGTTTTTTTTTTTTTTTTGTTTTGTTTTTCCTCACTACTCCTGATTGAAGATAGGAGCCTGAGAAGATTGGGTTTGGAAAAATAATAGCTAGTTTAAGAAGACTATGTCTGAGAATGGAATTTGTATTTCTGGGCCAGTGTTTAAAATGTAGGAATAATGGGACTTTGTCAAGGATAGCATGCTTCTCAGGAGGACCCGTAAAATTAAATCTGCTCAGACATGTGTGAATCTGATCAATAGGACTATAAACTGAAAATGGAGAGGGAGGAAAAATGGTGTTCTCATCTATGTCATATCCTCCTCAGGGGACTGATGTGCTGGTGATTAAGGAATTCACTAAAGTTGAAAAATCCTTCCTAGAAAAAGAGGGTGTGTTCCAAAATGGGATCCAAGAATGAACATAAACCAAAGTCTGGGCAAAATCAGGAACCAGAAATATTTCAGAACCATAATGTCAAAGAGTGGAGGTTTCAAGTCAAGGAGATTTACACAAGAAATTAAGAAGTAAACTATCAGAACTATCAGATACCTCTTTTTTCTAGAAGCAAATTGTCCCTAACTCTCATTGCCCTAATCCCCTACCCATGCATGGCCATCTTGCTGCAAGGGGATATTCCAAGGTTTGCAGTACAGAAAAATTATATTTATAATATGGATAGAAAAGTATCAGTGAGGAAGACCAGTGATCCTTAGGAGGTCATATTAACAAAGCCATTAATAAATACCTTGACCTAAATAGATACTCAAAGTACAGAGTATCAACAAGGTGAAATAAAGATGTTAATGCAAAGAAGCAAATTCAATCTCATAAATATTACCTCTAGAGGTGATGGAGATAATGAGTTCCTTTCCTTGGAGGTCTTTTGTAGGGTAAGTTAGAGGCAATTCTTTTTCAGTTACTGATTAGATTAGATAGCCACTGAAGTTCTTTCTAACTTTTCAACTTGATGACACAGTTTTAACAAAACAAGAAGTAATAAGTAACAAAAGGACTTTGGAATAGCTATAATTGTTAAGGATTTTTTTTTTTCTCACCTCAGGTCTAAACTTAATCTATTTTCAACTTCTATCCATTATTGCTAAGTCCCTTGGAGTCTACCAGATAATGTCTAATCTCTGTTCCAGATGACTATTCTTCAAAAATTTGACTAGGGTTATCATGTCATCCTTACACATTCCCTTCTCAAATACATTCCCATCCAATTCTCTTAGACATTCATATGACATTTATTTGAGGCTTGTGTCTATTTTGTGTGTGTTTGTGTATATGTGTGTCTGTGTCTGTCTATTTTCTCCTAGTGATCTGTTAGCTACCCATGACTTGATCTTCAACTTTTCAGAAAATTGAGCTTTTTTAAACCAAGTGCAAAGATTCACATTTATCCCTATTAAAAAACATATTATTATATTCAAGTCAAGTTCTAGTTTATCCAAAATCTTTCAAATTTCTAATTCTGTGATTCATTTTTAACATGCCGATTTTGTAATCTATAAGCATGACATTAATTACTTTCTCCAAATTATGAATAAAAGTGCTAAATAATATAGAACCAAAATTCAAGAATCCCTGGAGCACTTCTGTGGAGAAAATCTTCCAAGTTGACATTGAACATTTAAACCATTGAAAGAAAATTATTGACCATTTATTCGGGTCTGAAAGGGTCTTCCCCTCTCAGATTCATTTATATAGATTGTTTTTACTAGATCAAAGAGGAGATTGTTTGCCTCAATTGCTACCAGTCTTAATTACTGAATGGGGGCAGCCTCAGTCAAACTGAGACCTGTTGAAAACTTTAGCTTAAAAAGGCCAAGGTTTTCCATTGTATCCAGGACCATCTCCAATGTTATTGATCTATATCTTTCCCACTGGATCCAAATGGCTTTGGTCGGGAGAGTGCACAGCCCTCCCTCCTTCAATCCAATTCATTTATATGCATGGTATCATCTTCCTAATGTCATGATCCTCTTCAAAAACAAAGGACAAATAATAACAATAACTACAACAACTATTCAACCAGATCCAAATCCAAAGAAAAATGGTAACAACTAGACCCATAGTAATATCTTTTCCAAAAAAAAAAAAAAAAAAAAAGTCATTTTTATCAAATAAAGGGTCAAAACTTGGGTAAAGTGTATCTTTTTCCTGAGCTACCAAATTATATCTAGATTCCTAAATATTAAATTTTCATGAATATTTTAGTGGAAATTAGGAGATTTTTGTCTAAGTTGCATGGATTTCTATAAAGATTCTCCAGTGGATCAAAAAAAAATGATTTGGTTTTTTTTTTCCTGGAATAACCCAAAATTTGAGGGGATGGTTTTATTATATACCTCATACACATAGAGGAAGTTCAGTAGCTTTCACTGGGTAATTCTAAAGAGGACAGAAGAAAAAATAGAGTGATTCTAGCTAGGCAATAACTTTTAATTCTCTGAGTAAGAAGTTATCATAATTGTTTAGATTCTATTGCTTTTTTATACTTATGGTGTTTCACACATAGAAGTAAGTAATATTTACATTATTTTCTCCACTTACACATGAGGAAAATGTAGATTTAGAAAGGCTGATATTTTTCCAAGGTCACACAATCACTAAGTGGTAGACTTGGGATCCAGATTTTCCCACTAGAAACACAATGTTCCTTTCATTATTTCTTTTCACTCATCTCTAAAGATATTGGTGAAGGCTTCTGGGAGAATTGAGTATTTGTGGCTCTAGAATTCTTTAGGAATAAGTAATTCTGATAATCATATGCCTAAACACAAGGGATTGGACCTAATGACTTTGATCTATTTCCTATATGAGCCACTTTGAGTGCTTCTTTTAATGGCTAGCATTTGAATAGCAGTTTTAAGTTCATGAAGTACGTAGCTTTTGTAAATTCAATCAATCTTCACACCAACTCTATAAAGTAGGTATTTTTATTATCAATATTGCACAAAATCAAGGTACAACAAAGTGACTTATATAGTTACACAGCTAGTGTCTGAAGTAGAATTTGAACTCTTCCTGATTGTTAGGTTCGGTATTTTATCTACTACAGCATCTATCACATTCTTAGTGATTCTTCTAAACCATTATTAACACTAACAGAAATAAGTGCTTTAAAAATGCTCAGCATTTCAATAATGTTGGGGTGACTATTTGTCTTATATTAGCTTTTTTATTTCATATTGGTGATAAAGTCCATTTCATACATTATTGGCTTTTATCTCCATTGAAAGGAGTCGGCCTAAAGCTGGAATTTTCCATGGACCACCAGAGCACATATGAAAAGGAAATATGTAGGTCTTACAACTGTAATAAATAGTTTTTGAAAGAAAGAGGTCATTTCTTCTCTTGGTGAAGGCAGCTGGTACATGCAGAGTAAAAAAAAAAATGCATTTGCATCAGAACTCTGCAAATATGACTGTCATAATTACAGTAATAATACCATAGAATGGTGCTAAGTTTGTTGCAGTGCTAAGATGTACATAAAATAAAATTTTAAATAGGGCAGTAGCTTCATACAGAGTTCTTATTCCTATAAAGATATGTCCAGAGAACAGTGAAGCTTTTTATTCTTACTGTTACTTGGCTTGGTTACTCCATAGACTTTTTTTTTTCCTTATCTTATTTCCAATTTTGCCATATTCCTAATTTGCCAAAATAGTAGATTAATCTTTTTTCTACATGTATAGGTGTCTCAATTAGTGCCTCAAATCTATTCTCTTCTCTCTTCAATAGAAATGTAGGGATGAAATGCATGGATCTAAATCTCATACTGCCAACACCTCATCTGTGGAGGCCAAACTAATTCCAGGAAAACCAAAGAGTACAATTTAATAAGTTTGGGATTTTCCCAAGAAATCTTCTGCTTTGTGATTCAGAGGGCCAAAGATATATAAGAAACCTTACTTAGGCACTAAGACTAAATGCCACCAATTCTCACTATTTGACATCTTTATCTCTTCCCTGCTACTGCCCAATTCAGTAGGGTAAGAGAAAGAAAAACATACGCCAGCAGCAATGTCACTCATAGTTCCATCAAAACATAGATTTCCATAAAAACCAAAGGAAAAGGGAACCAAAAGCAGAGGTCGTGTATATTCCTGCTAGGCCTACAACCTGACTCTCATTATTCTAGCTTCCTTATGCTAATTAAGTCTACCATGATTTATTTTAGGGTATAGGAGAGTGCCTATTTTTGTGGCTGCATTAAATATTTGAAAATCAGGATTTAGAGAAAAAACACTAAAGAAAACATAAAGCCTTATAGAAGTTAAGGCTAAAGAGAAAAATTATTATCTTCAAATTCATGAAATATTAGTAAAGAATAATAGCTATTTCCATCGATAATACTGAAAAAGATCTACTTAAACTGAAAAACAAGGAGACTAAATTGAACCATAACTATAATGGTGAAAGTAGATACACAAGCTCTATAGTTGATTATACATTTGTATTATTTGAAGTTATAATTATATAAAATATGGTTTGATTCTAGCTGTGTAAATTGAAATAATGAAACCAGTTCAAAAGATTCATTGTTCACCTAAACAGAACCTTGTTTTCCTGAGAGTGGCCATAATCTGTCTCTCCTTCTATAGATTTGAGACAGATTGAAGCAAAATAAGTTATGGATTAGTGTGTGTGTGTGTGTGTGTGTGTGTGTGTGTGTGTGTATTCAGAAAGAGTTTTCATTGCCACTGTTAATAGGCACTCTTTTGGTGCTCCCAAATTCAAATCTTTTTTTGCTGGCCCTTGGTTTGGGGTGGGGGTACTTGATATAACACTCCACAAACACCTTATATTAGTACTTCCCCCCTCCTCACTGTAGGATCATAACAATTTGACTGGAAGTTACTTTCAAAATCAGGTGCTCCAACCCTCTTATTTGACAAAAAAAGAAATGCACAAACACAAAAAGTAATTTACTCAAAATTATACAAGTAGTAAAACTGCATTAGAATTTGAACTCATAGTCTAGAACCAAATCCTCCTTAGTAGAATATTAGCATCTCTTCCAAACTTTTCTGTTCTCATATTCATTCTAGTAATGTCTCTTTCTCTCTTAGGTGGAATGATGGATTTTCCACTAATTAAAAAAATAATCTGTGTTGATATATCTAATTAATTAGTTAATGTTTAACTCTTTCCCAGGAAATAAAATAACAACCTGCTAGAAAGTACATCTATTCTCTAAAGGATCCGTGAGGAATAAAGGCTAGTTATGGGAATTTCAGGCATTATTGCAGTTCTGGGAGGGAGATATTTATGAGAGTCTGTTCTCTTTCATCTCTGTATCTCTCAAATTTCACAATGCCTATACAAAAAGAGGAGCTTAATGTTTGTTTATAAAATTGAATTGATTGTATGGGGCTTTCTATATCCCTCAAATCATACTATCTAGGCAAAATCTTTCTCTGTTTAGGCAAAGATCTAAAGTTCTTCACACTCAGGATAGGTTTTGTTGTCTGCTGTGGTTTAAGGGCATGACCTCTTTCCATCCCTTCAGCATTAGGAGATTATGATTTAGAATTCTTATCTATAAGCCAAAAACCTCTTTCTGGAGGACTACTAGTAGTTAGTGCTTCATTAAAATATTTATTTTTGTTTATTTTGTATATATTGTGAATATGAGATAATGCTTCTTAGAATGAATGGAGAGCTAACCTCAGAGCCAAGGAAGACATAGAGTTAATCCTGGCAATGACACATAGTGCATGTAGTTTTGACAAATGCCCTAAGAAAGTCTCTAAATATAAATTACTGGGCAGATATTGATCTACATTAGGTAGAAAGTATTTCTTCAACAGAGAAGCCCCATTACCAATTAAATCACAGGTAACCTTCCCCATTCCCCCCAAAAGGAAAAAAAATATTTGTAATAGTTTCATATTTTTGCCTGTTATCTTTTCTGATAGAAAATAAACTTCTTGAGGTTAAAAACTATTTGATTTTTACCTTTCTACTTCCAGAGCTGAGAGTAGCACATAGTTGGTACTTAATAACTGTTGAGAGGGAGCAGATCAGTCCAGTATCAAGTGAATGTTTGGATGAAAGCTTCATGGACATTTTAGTAGCTGTCACTTTTAGGGTATTTTTTTAAAATAGTATAAGCATCAATTAAAAATGAACTAAAGAGAAATCCAAAATCATATATGCTTTGCTCTCCCGGAGTATAATATTTCCTCCATCTGTGAATCTCCTATTGACATCAGAGGGAGTCACCCCGTGCAGAGTCGAGAGAAACATGCCAGGAAAGTGAAGCCCATTATGTGGTTGCAAGCTAATTTTGCTTAATCTTCTTGATCTCCATAAAGAGCAATATAAGACCCCCTAGGATTTAAACAAGAAGATAAAGATGAAGAGGGACCGTTCTTGCCGTGCAAGTATAATACTTATTTATTAATGTCGTCCATCACAGAGTGTTTGTTTTCCTAACCAAAATCCAAAACTGTCTGCTTGAGAACAGAGGAGGAAGCCCAGGCATTGTGTCAAGGCAAAATAGAACAACTCCATTCCCACCCACTTAAATCTGTGAAATCAGACTAAATAATATATAGCTTGCATATTAAGCTTAAATCGGAAAGGAAGCTAAATGAGGACATCAATCCATGATTGTAGCTATATACCAAGAGAGAAAATTAGCTTATTCATAAAACTTCATTTTCTCCACACAAACTAATGCAAGTTGAAGATTTTTCTCCTACCTATATACAATCCATCCCATAGTAATATCAACATCACCTGTGGTTGGGGATTATCCCTGATAATTCTAGATAAATGCACCCCCCCACCCCCCCCACCCCCCCCCCGGGAGTAACCATAAATTTTTCTCTTTCAGAGGAAGAAGGGCAAATCCATGGCACAGGAAGAGTCTTGAGCCTGGATTATCTCCTGAAATCACCCTTATTGATGAAAATGCAAAATTTTCCACCTTCAAGCTGCCTGAGAATGACTAGTGAGCAGCTGGAGTGTCATAGAGAGAATCAGCAGGGCTGACGACTGTTAATGTACTTCAGTTATTTTTAAAATGTTCCCAAATGACAACTTTTCTTTTTGGATTTATTGGATCCAGAACTGAAAAAGACCTTATAAGTTAGTTGTTGCAGAACCTGTGTTATACAAAGGAGGAACCTGAGTTTCAAAGAGATAAAGAGACTCACTCAAAAACATTTGAACCCACTTCTACTGTTTGTAGGGATAGTTAGGTGGCTAAATAGGTAGAAAACTGAGACTGGAGTCAAGAAGACATCTTCTGGAATTCAAATCTTGCCTCAGATATTCTCTAGCAGTGTAATCCTAGGGTAAATCACTTAAACCTGTGTGCCTTTGTTTCCTTATCTGTAAAATGAGTCACAGAAGGAAATAAAAAGCCATTCCAATATCTTTCCCTAGAAAATTCTAAGTGAGGGCATGAAGAGTTGGACACAAATGAAAATGATTAAACAACCCCCATTGTCTTCAGATTGAGTACTCATCCCAGCATACTATGAGTACTCTTTATATCATACTATTCTTAAGTATCTGTCCTAGGTTATATAAGTAGTATTGTATCTAGCTACACTTTTTGACATAAATCAATGGCAAGGAAGTTTATTTCCTTTATAAGAACATTTTAGTACTCAAGAATAAGAACTAATAAATCCCCATATGAAACAAAATATTATAAAGCAGAATAAGCAACTACCCGTACACTAAGGTCTTGATCTTGTATCTTTTTAGTTATACATGAAATTCTGCAGTTAGATATCCCTTTGGTGTATTCTTACATTCATTTTTAAAAACATATATCTTAATAAATATGGAAATATGTTTAGAGGAATTGCATATGTTTAACTCATTGGATTACTTATTTTCTAGGGTAGGGGGTGACAGGGAAAAGAATATGGAACACAAGGTTTTGCAAGAGTGAAAGTTGAAAACTATCTTTGCATGTATTTTGAAAAATAAAAAAGCAATTATAAAGTATCCTTAGAAATGGCAGCACACTATTATTTATATCTTCATATGAAAAAAAAAAAGGCAGCTAGGTGGTTCAGTGGAGAGAGCACTAGATGTAAAGTTAGGAAGACCTGAGGTAAAACATGGTCTCACACACTTAGCTATGAAACCCTAGGCAAGTTGTCTAACTTCTGTTTGCCTCAGTTTCCTCAACTGTAAAAAGGGAATAATAATATTACCTACCTTCCAGAGTTATCTTGAGAATAAAATTAGGTAATAATTGGAAAATGCCAATTATATAGTAAGTATTATATAAATATTAGATATTATTATTGTGAATGAGTTTCTTGTCTTCTTTCTAACCTAATCCAACAAGCATATATTAAGTTCTTTGGGGGGGTATGTTAATTCACTGTGTGAGGCAATTGGGATACAAATAAGAAAAAATATATAATTTTTTTATTTAAGTAGCTTACAAACAGGAGACAGTGTCTTATCATCAATCGATCAATATTTATTTCTTATCTACTATGTGCCAGTCAATGAACTAAGAATGAGAGATACCAAAAAAGGCAAATGAGTTTATAATCTAATGAGGGAAATTTGCAAAAGTATATGTACAATGTAAATAGGAAATAACAGAGAGAAGCCATTGGAACCAGGAAGGGTTGGGAATAGATTCTTGTATAAGGTGGGATTTTAAGTGAATTTCAAGGAAGTCAAGAATGCCTGAGGAGGGAAAATGTTCCAGTCTTGGGGGTCACTCAATAAGAATGTTCAGAGCTGAGACATGGAGTGTCTTGTTCCTAGAAAAGTCAGTTCCATTTATTTTTATTTAAGTGATATTGGATTTAAGAATTTAAATTGGGGAATAAGACTGGAAAGGTAAGAATGGGCCTATTTATGAAAGATTTTGAATGCAAATAGAATATTTTGGATTTGCTTTTGGAAGCAGTAGGTAGGCTCTGGAGATAATTGAGTAGGAGAGTAATGTGATCAGTTCTGTATCTAGAGTCTTTCATGCAACCAAATGGTAAATTTTTCATTATACTACAGTTTTTCTTTTTTCTTTTTCTTTTCTTTTATCTAATTCTAATTATTAAATCTCATTACCCTGCAAAATTAAATCAGTCTTGGTATATTCATTTCATAGGTACCTGGATTGGACTTTTTGGCTGAAAAGCAGAGTTCTGACTTTTAAGGTCTCTACTTAAGGAGTGTGCTCAGCCACATTTTCCACCAGCAACACTGTTTTTTGGTATTCTCAAACCTGTCCCAGGCCTATAATCTTCTTATCTCTCTCATGTCCCTGTTTCCCTAGTTTTTGAGCTTCCATGTCTGCATAATCCTCTCTCATGTGTAAGCACATAGAAGGCATCGATTGTCTTTCTTTTCTATTCACACCCCTAGATTTTGAACATTCCCTGACATATAATAGATGCTTGACAAATGTTTCTTAACTATTTATTAACTAATTCTTGTTGATTAAATGTCAAAAGTAAAAGCAACAATTAATAGCATCAATACATGATATGATAAATGTTTTTGATTCTATTATGCTAAGACCATGGAATTAAGATCCATAAAATATAGCTAGCTCAGGTGAGAAGGATGGTTTTCCAGACATGGGGACTTAAAAGCAGATTTCTGGTGGGTTCAATCTATAATAATTCATACCTTCTAAATAATGAGTCTTTGCCTAGACAGATAGAGCCACAGCTGAATGATTTCTTCCACAGTCTGAGAATCTTTCAGAGTTTGGAACAGCCATCAGGAGTTGTGAAGAGAGTAAATATAGGATAATAAAGCAAAGAGTAGAATATGACCTATCAATAGGCAAATAAAAAAAGGCTTCTATCATAAAGACCATAACCTGCAAAACTGAGCTTAATCATTATATAGGGAAAAATTCAGCAGACCTTAAATAGAATTGATAAACCTTCAGATATAGCTTCTGAGAAAATCAGACATGGGAAGAATTTTTGAAATGCTAATAATATAGAAAGCAAGAGAAATCCAGAACAAAGGCCAGTGTAGGGGGGGGGGGGGAGGCAAAGGGAAGCAAATTTGAACATTTTGAAAGGGCTAAATAAATCAAGTATTTCCATTCAGAAAAGGGGGAAAGAAATCATTTTCTTTCCTTAACTGTAGAAACCAATGAGAGGACAAAGAAGACAATTTAAGGGTCTGAATGTTTAAAGAAACAAGACCCAATTGGCTTTGGGAAGGTTAACTTAAGGAAACAATGGATTGTTGGACTATCTAAGAAGAGGAACTGGAATTACATAAATCTCTCTTTGAGACTGGCTAAGAAATATTGTTGTTTTGAGAAAAGAGATACAAATAATCCAGAAACTGGACTGGTTTGGGGATTGTTGTTTGTCCTTTATTTTCAGAGAGGACCAATGATGTCAGAAAGGTGATACCTTCACTTGCAAGTGAATAGTTTTAAGTGAAGCACTTCCATGCAAATCCACCAGCTTCAATCTCTTCTATGAAGCCATCTGGGTCCAATAGCAAAAAATAGATCAGGACCACTGGATATGGGCCCAGAAGAAGTAGGATAAATAAAAGTTAAAAGAAAGGACAGTGTCATAGAAGAAACAGTGGCAAGCAAAATAAATTTCAACTATATAGAATTCATTATAAAGGGAAAAAAGAAAGAGAAAGGCCAACATACAATGATCTGTGTTCGGGGGGGAAATAAGAAAAGGGAAGACAATTGCTATCAGACTTGCCAAAACTCAGCAATTGCTGATTACGTTATATTTCCCCTCATTTTTTTCTATCAAAGTAAAAGAGCAACAAAAATAATATATAAATAATTATTACAATAGGATATAAAAAAGAAAGAAAACAAACCTAAACATTATAACTGTGGGTGTGAATAAGATATAATATTCTCGTTATATATGAATATAGTAGAATGGACAGAAAACAAAAT
This sequence comes from Sminthopsis crassicaudata, assembly GCF_048593235.1. Taxonomy (NCBI): domain Eukaryota; kingdom Metazoa; phylum Chordata; class Mammalia; order Dasyuromorphia; family Dasyuridae; genus Sminthopsis; species Sminthopsis crassicaudata. The sequence continues at coordinate 558,063,037 of NC_133617.1, read as the reverse complement.
CTTATTTACAAAAACAAACACCTATAAAAATATATACACATTTGCACTAGAATCTTTTCTACCTTAGTTAAATTACCCTCTACCTTCTCACTGCCCCTCACAAAAAGATTGCTTGACAATCCTGATCTCAGACAAGGCAATAGTAAAAATAAACATGCATAAGTAGGGGAACTATGTTATGTTCAAAGGTAGTATAGTTAATAACATAATATCAATAATAATATATAAATTAAATGACACAGAATCTAATTGTTTAAAGGAAGAAATTACTTAACTACACAGAAATTTGGAAAATAAAATAATAATTTTATTTCCATATCTCAACAATACTCCCTTTTCAGACTTACATAAAATTAACTAGAAAATCAAATAATAAAGAAATAAATATCTTACTTTTTCAATATTTTAAAATAGATATATTTTTCAATAATAATGTTTTAAAATAGATATTTTTCAATAACAACTGAACAAGTACCATAAGGATATACATCTTTTTTCAGCTTTATCTAAGACCTTTGCAAAATTTGGAATGAGTGATAGGAAATTTCAAAAACTCATAAGCAAATACAGGAAGAAAAGAACATTAAGTATACAATAAAAGTAACAACTTTTATTATAATGAGCAAAGGAAAACTACAAGAAAAATTAGATTCAAATTAAGAATAACTAATGAATGTGATTCTAAAGAAAGAATGGGAATGAATCAAAAAAGATCAAAATATATTATGGATACATTAAATAATTATAAAAAATAAAATAATAAGAGAGAAAACATTCCAAAACTTGCCACATGCAGCAAAAGTTCTTAGGTAAAAAGCTACATAAATCAATGAAGAATATTTGTTAAGTTCCTAAGAGAGATCACTGACCATTAATTTATTGATTATTTGCCAATCTAATTAATAAATTGATTATTTATTGTTCAGAAACTCTGTCTTAGGTTTTTCATTTGCCAAATTGGTTCCTTTAAAGCAAGTAATATTTCACTTGTGTTTATATCTCCTAATTTTTATCATAGTGTTTACTAGCAGATAGTAACCAAATAAATGTTTGTAAATAATTTATTCATTCATTCACTTATTTTTGAAGATAGAAAAGGGGGTCATAGCAGGATTGGTTTTCAGAGGTGGACAGAGGTAAAAGAGCAGAAAATAGTAGAAAGGGGGCAAACTTTACAGACAACTGGTAATTCTAAATTACAGAGATAAAATTTAAAACATGAAGCTAGCTAGTTTCAACTCCTCCCCCCCCCATGACACTCCTGTAAATAATAAAAAAGAGTATTGTTGGATTCCTCAAACAGTAGCAAAAAGGAGACATTAGGAAAGTAACAAAGGAAAAGTTGCTGACTAGAATACCAGGAGACTTCATCTAGGGGAGGGAGTAGAGGCAGGGAGGGGAAAATTTGGAAAAATGAATACAAGGGATAATGTTATAAAAAAATTACTCATGCATATATACTGTCAAAAATTATAATTATAAAATAAAAAAAGAAAGTTAATCTATTGTAAACAAAAATCAAGAAAACTCATCACTTTTTGTTGTTGCCTATGAAGTCTGAACCTGGGGATATTTTTTTGAAAATAATGTTTTCAGGGGCAGCTAGGTGACACAGTGGACAGAGCACCAGCCCTGAAGTCAGGAGGACCTGAGTTCAAATGTGATCTCAGACACTTAACACTTCCTAGGTATGTGACCCTGGGTAAGTCACTTAAACCCAATTGTTCTCATCAAAAAGTAAAAAATAAAAAAAATAATAATAACAATGAAAAAAAAAAAAAAAGGAATACCAGGAGACTGATCTCATATTCACTGTTTCTTTGGCTTCTCATCAGATGGCAAGAGGTCGTTAATGCACAGTAAAAAAGATACTCTGGGTCTTCTCATTTCCTGGTCTGGCCTGGAATCTGAGGCTTGGAATTGTAGGAGCTGGACCTCTGGCAGCTAATCTTAGTGTTTATGGAAGACTGAGACAGTCAACTTTCTTATCCTTTCCATTAAGCAAACTAAACTTCTGTTAATGGTAACAAAGGATAGAAGGGTTTATTTTGTCATCCTTCCTAGTAACTGAAGCTCTTGGTGATAGTACTCAAGGCAGAGTACTTAAGCCTCAGACAAGAATCTCCCTTGATGGTAATAGAGTGTTGATGCAGTATTGATTTTCTCATCCTTCCCATTAAGCAATAGTACTTTTACTCCAATTGTTACCCTAGGTGATGATGGATGGATGTTGATTTACTCATGCTCCCTAGTAGCAGTTATTTCTTGAGAACAGGATTTAGGAAAAACAGAAATAGCTTGATGACTCTGGGGAAGTTCCTAAAGGCAGAGAGGGCCTAATTGAGTGTTGAAACGTTTTACAATTTTTCCTGAGACTGTCCAGAGCTAATTGAAATAATACCTATCTTCCCCTTTTTGAGTGTTCTTTAGGTTGAATTAGCCCTCTGGAGTACATAATGTTGAAATTTCCCAGTTGATAGACAAGAACTTTCTGTGATATTTCATGTGGTATTAATGGGATGGCTATTGTGATTTTGAATTCTCCTCCTGAATTAATTATTAGTTTTCAGTAAATAGTTTTCTCTCTCTCTCTCTCTCTCTCTCTCTCTCTCTCTCTCTCTCTCTCACTCACTCTCTCTCTCTCTTTCTCTCTCTCTCTCTTTCTCTCTCTCTCTCTCTCGACTTTATTAATATACCCCAAGTTTACATTTTTTGGGGGGGAGGTAAAAAGGTAGCTCACATCTTCTAAATTTAAGTTAGAAAATTTTTGTTTAGACCTTAAATCACAGTTGAAAAATTATACAACCTCTGTTTCTTCATTTGTAAAACAGAAATAATATTACTTATACCATCTATCTATGGGATTATTGTGAGTAATAAACTTTGATAAATAAAATAGTAATATCATATGCCATAAAGTATGCTAAACTCTAGAGATATAAAGTCCAATAATAATAACAATAATAATAACAAAAACAAAATCAGCCTCTGCCTGCAAAAAGTCATCTTCATCATTATCATCATCAACATCACATCATCCACAATTGCATATTAGAAACAAATATGATCCTTTGAAAATCCTATTCTATAATATCACTTAGAAATAGAAATTAGAAATAGTAGCTCATAGTTTCACAAAATGCTAAGACACATTAATCATTCACTAAATAATAGTCACTTATTGATTACTTATTATGTGCAAAACCCTTTAATTAGTACTGATGAAGTACAATGCAAGAGAAAAACACAAGAGAAAGGATGATTTCCCACAAATAACAGCACTTCATTTTTGTCAAGTCCTTACTCTTTCAGGATCCTGATAAATACTTTTTGGATCTTTTTCAGCTGTAAAACTACAGCCAACACTTTTCATATTATGATTCAAAATATGAGCCTAATGTACATTTTTGGATATTTTTATTTGTTTCAGTTATATGACACTTGGAGAGTTTGAGGTTCAAGTGCAAAAGTTGACTTTAGAATGAAACCCAGTGGTATTTTATGAATTTTGAGAGAAAAACTCAGCTGAAAACTTCTAAGTATCTATTTTTTCACTATGATATCTATCTCCTGAACATAAACACTTTTTCTCTTTCTAAACAATAACAATTTCAAAAACAAACTTGTTTCTAGTAGCTTTAAAGTAAGAACCATTAACATCATCACTTGATTTTTTAAAAAGAATTTTTAAGTTTCAGAAATTATACTTGAAGAATACAAATTACTCAAGGATACCAAGATTTTAAAAGTTCCATGTTGCTCACATTATTTTTTCTACAACTTTTTTTTTCTTTTTTATGAACTTAACAATCATCACATAAAATTCAAAGTACAAATAAGAATAGTAAAGCAGGATATGTAAGAAACTGAGGATTCCTATTATGAAATTAAAGTTTCATTAAAAGATATATGTGCAAGCAACAAAATTTCCGTGTCCATCCCTGTATTTTTTTTCTATACTTTTGCAGATTTTTTGACAGAGATTTCATGTATACTGACCCACCTTTTCCACCAAATCCTGAGTAAAAAGACCTCCCTTATAATCTATAATTCTTCTATGAAATTCTTCTTTCTTTTTCAAAATCTTTAATTTCATAAAGTATAGATACTAATCAGGAATCAGGAAGCTTAGTTCATGGCTCTAGCACTATAATTCCAGAGCAGTAACTTAACCTTACCTTTTGGTTTTAGTTTCTACATTTGTGTACTAAATGACCTCTAAAGTCTCTCCTAATCTAAAATACTAAAAATGCATGAGTAATTCACTATGAACCATCTACTGTGATTGATGTACAAAAAGACCCCTAAATACATAATTTGTAATAGAGGCCTGCTAGATCAGTTTTTGCTGTTAGGATAGTGGATCATCTTTGTTGACCTTTGATAACAATAAGTACAAGGATATTTTCTCTTCTGACTGATTTATACATGACATAGCTATTTGGCTTTAATAGATTATACTACTTGTAAATATAAGCAACTCCAATAGTAGAGTTGCAATAAGCATAGCCATTTAAAGAGATACTGGCAATTTTTAAAGGATTTTTTTTTTTTTGCTTAATTCTCTTTCTTCTCCCAACTCCCATTCTACTGTTGAGATAGATGGATAGATAGATAGATAGATAGATAGATAGATGATAGATAGATGGTAGATGGATAGATAAACAGATAGATAGAAAGAGAAATATATGGTAGAGATGATAGATAAATGAATGATAGAATGATAGTTAGAGGTGTGCATATATACATATATATATAGATGTAATATACACATATACTATATAGACATATTGTGTCTATACATTAGAAATCATCTTGCTTCATAGTGGAGTAATAGCTTTGTTAACAAAATAAAGTCATAACTTACTTAAAAGTTGATGCAATAGAAAACATTTAATAGAATAAATCTAAGCCAAACTAGTGTAGAAAAAAAGACATTTGAAGTTGGAAGAGCTGAGTTTAAAAACTAGGTACTTTAGTAATTCTTTATGTAACCACAAGCATGTCACCTCATCTCTCTAAATCTTCTTTATCATATAGAAAATCAGAGCATTGAATTAGATGATCCCTAATTTTTGTTGCAACTTTAAAATCCTATTGTCCCAAGAGAAAATCTAATTCAGTTCCAATTGATTAATGATGGACAGAAGCAGCTACCTCCAGAGAAGGAACACTGGGAAATGAGTGTTTTTCTTCCCAGGTTGTTTTTACCTTCTGAATCCAATTCTTCCTGTGCAACAAGAAATTCAGTTCTGCATACATATATTGTATTTAGGATATACTAGAACATATCTAACATATATAAGACTGCCTGCCATCTAGGGGAAGGGGTGGAGGGAAGGAAAGGGAAAATCGGAACAGAAGTGAGTGCAATGGATAATGTAAAAAAAATTACCCATGCATATGTACTGTGAAAAAAAAAGTTATAATTATAAAATTAAAAAATATTTTAAGAAATAATTTTAAAAAAATAAAATAAAATCCTATTGTCCTTTCTGGCATATGCTTGGCTAATTAGGATTGCTATGCTATTTTTTAAGTTGTGTTCAAATTATAAGAAACAATTAGAAATAATTCTAGAAAAAATAGTCAGTTTGACTGTTAGTCTTTCATCAAAACTAGAATAAAACAAGCAAATTAAAAACACCCAATTAAATACCAAATTAATTTTTTTGAAACTTAAAGGAGAGATTAATGAAATAGAAACTAAGAAAACTATTGAACTAATAAACAAAACTAAAAGTTGGTTTTACCAAAAAAAAAACTTACAAAATACATAAACCTTTGGTTAATTTGATCAGAAAAAGAAAAGAAAAAAAAAATCACCAGCATCAAAAATGAAAGGAATGAAGTTACTACCAATGAAAAAGAAATTAAGTAATAATTAGGAGCTATTTTACCCAACTTTATGGAAGCATTTCTGACAATCTAACTGAAATAGATGAATATTTACAAAAATATAAATTTCCCTGGTAAACAAAAGAGGAAATAAAATACTTAAATAGTCCCATTTTAGAAAAAGGAATTGAACATGCCATTAATGAACTCTCTAAGAAAAAATCTCCAGGGCCAGATGGATTCACAAATGAATTCAACCAAACATTTAAAGAACAATTAATTTCAATACTATGCAAACTATTTGGAAAAATAAGTAAAACTTTCCAAATTCCTTCTATGACACAAATATGACACTGATATTTAAGGCAGGAAGGTCCAAAACAGAGAAAGAAAGTTACAGACCAATTTCCCTAATGAATATTAATGCAAAAAGTTTAAATAAAATATAGCAAAGGGATTACAACAATTTATCAGTAGGACAATACTCTATGACCAAGGAGGATTTATACCAGGAATGCAAGTTTGATTCAGTATCAGCAAAACAATGGTAACATATTATGGCAACATAATTAACCATATCAATAAGAAAACTAACAGAAATCATATGATCATCTCAATAAATGCAGAAAAAGCTTTTGACAAAATACAGCACTCATTCCTATTAAAAACATAAGAAAGTATAGGGATAAAGCAAACTTTCCTTAAAATAATGAGCAGAATCTATCTAATACCTACAGCAAGCATTATTTTTAATGGAGAGAGGCTGGAAACATTCCCAGTAAGACGAAAGGTGAAACAAGGATGCCCATTATCACCACTATAATTCAACATTGTACTAGAAATGTTGGCCTTAGCAAAAATAAATGAAAAAATAAATCAAATGAATTAGAATAGGCAATGAAGAAATAAAACTATCACTCTTTGCAGATGATATGATGCTATACTTAGAGTATCCCAGAAAATCAATCAAAAACCTACTGGAAACAATTCACAGCTTTAGCAAAGTTGCAGAATTGAAAATAAACTCACAAAAATCATCATCGCTTCTCTATATTACTGACAAAGCCTACCAGCAAGGCATAGAAAGAAAAATTCCAGTTAAAATTACTATAGACAAAATAAAATAATTGGGAGTCTATCTACCAAGACAATCTCAAGAACTATATGAATACAATTACAAAATACTTCTCATACAAATAAAATCAGATCTAAACAACTGGAAAAATATCAAATAATCATGGGTCCACCAAGCTCATATAATAAAAATGACAATTCTGCCTAAATTACATACAAATTGAACAACAAATTGGTATTTGCTTATTATTATGTTCTCACTGTTTCAATTGATTTTTATTGATGCACCTAACTAGATTAATCTATAGCTAAATTACACAGTTGGTAATGCTATTATCAGGAAGAGCTGAGTTCAAATCCAGCCTCAGACACTTAAGTGACCATGGACAAGATTCTTAAGATCTCTTTGTTTTCTCATCTATAAAATGAGAGTAATAATAATACCTGTCTCTTACATTGTAATAAGTTTACAATGAGATGATATGTAAAGATTTATGGACCATACTATCATTATTATTTTTAAAAATTCTAATCTTAAACCCAATTTTTCAGTACTTTAGACATATATATTTCATCTCCAGATATATTACTCAACTAATCAGATTATGATCCTTTATGTCCTAACAATGATCTTGTGTGAATTGCTGAAAATCCTGGGAATAAACATCTGGGAAATTATATGGGACATTCCATGGATAAAGGTTGTGAGATACATGTGACTAATGTGGTCCAATATTAAGAAGATCCTTAATAATCAAAATAAATTTTTTTTGGTTTTTTTTTTTTTGTTTTTTTTTTAAACCTGAGAGTTCTGAGACATATTAAGTGCTAAGGCAACTTTAGAAGGAAGTCATGTAAATTCAACGAAGTTTGCTCTAGCCCAGGGAAGTCTGCTTTAAAACATACTAACTTTCTATCTAGAAACTTTTTTTCTTCATCTCTTGCTATGTTTAAAAAATTATTTCCTTAGTCTGTTTTCAGTGAATTGAATTCATTATCTTTCCCAAAAATACTCTCCCCTCTTTCTAACTTCCATATGGAGATAACAAGAGAACCACCATCCTCCTGATCACCAAAGTTCAAATCTTTTGACTCATCACTGCCTCTCACAACTCATATCTGGTCATCAGAATTTATCAATTCTTTGAATAATCTCTTATAAATTCTCCTTTCTTTTCAATAAAATTGCTACCACCCAATTATCTGTCTTCCTCACCTCACAACTGGATTATTAAATTTTCCTGGTTAATCTTCTTACAGGAAAGCTTTCTCCAATCCAATACACACTCCACTCTCATAAAATGTAGATCTGACCATGTCATGCACACACAGCCACCTCCATTCAGATATCTCCAGCAATTCCATTACCTCAAAAATGCTTTCTAATCTTGCGCTTTACCCATCCCTCCTTCTCCTTACAATTCCTCATTTCATCTATCAATTGGCTCTTTTCAATAATGAGGTAATCCAAGGCAATTCCAATAGATGTGATGGAAAGTGTCATCTGCATATATAGAGAGAACTATGATGACTGAATATGAATTAAAGCATGGTATTTTTACCTTTTTGCTGTCATTTGTTTGCTTGGTTTTCCCTTTCTCATGATTTTTTTCCCTTTTGATATGATTTTTTTTTTTGCTCAGGATGATGAATATGGAAATATACTTACAAGAATTACACACGAATTTAATGAATATCAAATCACGTTGTCTTGGGGAGGGGGGGAAAGGAGAGGAGAGGGAGAAAAAATCTGGAACACAATATTTTGCAAAGGTGAATATTGAAAACTCTCTTTGCATGGATTTGGAAAAATTAAAAAAAAACATTAAAAATAAATAAAGATTAAAAATAACCATCTCAATTCAGAATTTTCACTAGGTATCCCTAATGAATGGATTCCTGTCCAGCCTCATCTCCATTTCCTACTCTCCCTGGCTTTCATCAAGTCCCAAATAAAATTCTATCTTCTGCAAGAAGACTTTCTTGATCCTCCTTAATGCTAGTATCTCTGCATCCTGAAGTTATTTTCAATTGATCCTTTATATATCTTGTCTGTATAGAGTTGTTTCTGTGTCGTCTTCCTCATTAGACTAAGAATTTCTTGAGGACAGAAATTCCTTTTGTCTTTTATCCTATCTCCAGTGCCTGGTCTATATTTGGTGTTTAAAAAATGCTTCCTGATTTCCTGGGAAAGAAGATGAGACAATCTTGTAACATTAAAGCCCAATTACTAAAATACTCCTTAGTCTTCTCTTCTCCAAGCTAGGCAATCCCAACTCCTTTAACTTGGACTCAGAATTATTTTCTAACCATTTAGTTATTTTTATTCTTTTTTTTTTCTGGGCACTTTCTAAATTCTCCATAACCATCCTAAATATGGAAAGCCCTATAGTAACAACAATAATAGAGATGACTCACATCTGCATACAGCTTTACAATTTACAAAGTAACACACAGTGCTGTGGGGATTGGTATTATCTGTGTCTTTGTCACTAAGGCTCTGAATAATACCAGTTTTTCCAGCTGAATTTTGTGTAGTTTCAGCAGATGCAAAGGGTTTCTGTAGCTTCATCACAAATATCCATGACTGATTCATAATAAAAATGAAAATATCATTCTTGAAAAGTGACTTATTGGCACATTTGGCCTTGGTGCAACTTTAGACCTTCATGATACATATATGCAAGATACAAACAAAGGTAAAGATGCATGACTGGCTAATTACTGCAGATGAAGTGAGGAGAAAAAGAAGCCTGAGGCTTAATCCAAACTAGGTCATCGATTCTGTAATTTTACTTAGGCTATTATGACTCAGTTTCCTATTGAGTGTAACAAGAATAATAAGCTTGACCTATATTCCTAAAATGTCATTTGAAGCATTTTTTTTAAGATACAACCATTGTAAAGTGATTCATGGTCTCTGAGCATGTACTATAGTAGTAATAATAATAAGTGAAAAATAGATTCATCTTAAGGTTCACTGAAAGTTTACAAGATCCAGAAAACCTTTTAATATATCTTTGTTAATTCCATTATCTTTCTTATTGCTATAATTACTCAAGCAACATATGATGTTAGATTTCAAGCAGAATGTTTCCCACAGAACTAATCATATCCCCTCTCCAACTTGAGATTTACATTTATTTCCTTAAATGTCATGAAATTCATTAATAGAATAATTCTCCAATTGCACAGTTCTCTCTCTCTCTCTTTCTCTTTCTTTCTTCCACTTCCTCTCTTTTCTCTTCTCTCTCTGTCTCTCTCTGTCCTTTACTCTGTTTCTGTCTCACTGTCTGTTTCTCTGTGTCTCCTTTAAAAACTTTAGGGACAAAACATACATAAGGATTGATTGTCCTAGAGTAAAAAGAATATTGAGTATTTTGTCAAGCATAATGACAAACAAGAATAACTAAAATAGTATTTATATGTTGCATTAAGGTGTGTAAGATGCTTTACAAATATTGTTTCATTTTATCCTAGGACAACAGCCCCAGGAATCAGGTGCTATAATTATCCTTATGATTAAACTGAGGGAAGGAACTGGCAGCATAATCAGTTGAGTGATTTACCCAGGATCATACAACTATTAGATGTGCAAGGCTAGATTTGAAGTTAAATCTGTACTACTGTTCTTATGGGAAGAGTGTAACAATTAACTGGCCTATGGCTTCAAAAACCAATTTTATAATCCCCCTGATATAAACACTTTCTCTTGGTCATGACTTCCTTAATAAACACTGTCACACCCTAACAATGTAAACCCTTGAAGTCAAGGACAGTCTTCTTCTAATATCTGTATCTCCAACACAGTGTCTGCCATGCAGTGGATGTTTATTAAATTCATTTTCATTCATTCAATCATTTATTCATAAAATGAATTCAGATTCCATTCTGTAAGAAAAGAATTTAAAACAGAACTAAGAATAAGCACCTAGTAATTTGTCACCTTGCATCTACTCTTCAAAATTCTCGTATTTTGTCAGTAACTTCTACATCAAATTCACTCTTTGCTTTCCCAGTTCTTGTCACCCATAGCCCACATTTTCTCCCAAACCCTCCACTCTATTCTAGTGACATGCATCATTCATTATTTTAGTCTAACATTTCTTCAACTATAATCCAGGAATTTCTTGGGTCCCTGAATCTTTTAAGAGATTAAAACTGTTTTTATAATTATACTGACATTTAAATTCATTATAGGGTAATGATCAATAGCTATAACTTACAAAAAAGCTCTTGGGGAAAGGAGGTGCTCAATATATTTAAAGAGTATAAACAGGTTAAGAAGAAAAAGATTGAGAACATCTGTTTTAAACACTATCGTCTTAGTGAGTTGTTTCTTCCCTCTCCAACAGGGCATGTGTTTAAGCATGTTCTAAAAAGTTTCTCTTCTTCCCCAGTCCTATAGGATCCTGGGTAGAAAACCTTTGGAAACTAATGCACAATGGTAATAACAGTCAAATAACTTAATGGATACAAATGTTTCACAGAGATGTTGCTCAAGAAAAGAAGAGAAGACTATTAAGTAGATGTGTGAATCTGGAGGAGGAGAAGGAGTACTTCTGTTTAATAAGATGTTTCAAGCATTATCTTACTAATTTGCTGAGGAGCAGGTACTGGCTATACAGTACTTATAAAGTAATTAGAAATCCTTGATAATTGTTTTTTTAATTAACAACAAAACTTGAAAAAAGCTGCTACGCATTCCCACATCTCTTCTGGATTAATTTTGTTAGATTCAGGAAAGGCAGTTTATGCACAAGAGGTTTTTCCATTCCAAATTAGAGGGTGAAGATGAACAGAATGGATTCACTCTTGTAATTTATAGAACCAAAGAGAGCCCTTACTACCATTACTTTCAGAGTTCTAAGAAATGCTATTGATCAATGCAGACAACCTTTTGGTCCTTTATAAGGGAAACTGTTAATACATTGAGGAACCTTTCTCTACTCCAAACAACTGATGCTCTTCTGTTCCATCTCTAATTATTACAATCACTAAATCCACAAAAGCCCAAGGTACAAGAAAGAGAATTCAGGTCATCAGCAGATGTGACAAAGCCATCAACACAGATATAATGAGACCTGTATGATCTATATAAAATAAGGAAGAATATTACTGTGATAAATCCAAGGACTTCATACCACATTGCAAAGTGACTGATATGTGGGTTAACTAATATGAGAACCCATGTGTTTGTTGTTGTTTGTTGACAGTGTAAGTATAAGCACAACTCTGCAGTTCTGAATAAGATCCATGCTCAAAATCCAAGTATCTCTTTCAATGGATGCAAAAATACTCACAGACTACACATGCCAGTTGATCCCCTCCAAATTTGTGATCCTTGAAGCTTAAACTCCTTTATAATAACTACAAAACTTTTCTATTTAGCACATTTCATTAGCAATTTTACCACATGTTTCATTTGTGCCTGAATTTTGTAGTTGGGACATAGGGAAGGCAGAAGCATTTGCTGTTGATGTTGTAATTTTCTTTTCATGTTTTTGGATGGCTAGAAATTGGGACAGCTCTTGCAAGATAGGTGAAAGAAGATCTCTGTTCTATTCTTAGGAAAGCCAAATTCTAGCAATTATGTAAACTTTTCCCTTCCTTCCTTGGCCCTTCTTCACCTTTATCACTGACTGAACAAAACTGGAAGTCATTTCATTCACTAGTAACCAAGTCATCAATCAATGAGTTTAAAATCAATGAATGCAATAGAATACTAGATCAGAACAAGGAAGTTCTGGGATCACAGCTTTAAAGCTGGAAAGAACCTCAGAGATCATGTGGTTTAATTCTCTTATTTTACAGGAGAGAAAAATTAAATCTGGAGAGAATAAAAGATTTCTTCAATGTCATACAGGTAATGAACAGAATAGCCAGAATTTGAATCCATTTCTTTTGGGCCTTTTGGGAGTCAGTGCTCTTTGTACTATACTACATTGTCTTTGATCTTTCAAATGAATTGCTGAATTTTAATGTGATTTTTTTTCTCCATAAAGCTAAGCCTCTGATCAAACACCAAACTGAACTGTTTCAACACTTAATTAATAGCTATTTTAAATCTTAAAGTTTACATTTTGTGAAGTTTCTTCTCTTTCTCTTTGGAGCTGAAAGTTTGAATTTAAGGCAAACTTTAAAAAGAAGAATCTGTTTTGGATTTATGCCCAGACTGGCTAGAGTCAGAAATGATCAGGAACCTTGTGAGGAAGCTTATTCCAGCCCATTTGACAAACTCAAGGATTTGAATAATCACCACAATTCAAATGAATTAAACTGAATCTTTGAAACTCTTAAGATTTAACTATTAGGAGAAGAAAGATTCAAAGAAAAGCAAAATCGTGTTTTGGAAATGATACACTAAAATATTAGAAGGAAGTATTAAAAAATAATCAGTGAGATCAGAGAAGATTGTGAGACTGTCTTACCACTTGCTGGGGAAGTACTACCACAATCACAACCCCTCCATTACACACACACACACACACACACACACACACACAAACACACAAAGTGAGGGGATAGTAGATAACTTAGTGTAAAGGAAAATACACCACCCTGAAAATCAGAAAACTTTTCTTAGTTCTATTTGCAACTACACTGTTATCTTAGGCAAATTATTTTAATCTCTACAGGTCTCAGTTTTCTAATCTGTAAAATAAACAGATTTTATCTCCAGACTCATCTATACTAACCTACTAAGACAATTGTAATTTTAACTTTTACTTTTTGAAAGTTTAATCTCATAAAATGGAACAAAATCAAATAACCTTTCCTCAGTTTCAGTTTATGAAACAATCCATTGCCTTATATATGCATAAACTAGTTAATAACTGTAAATCTTCATGAGAATTTATGTCAATAGTTATGTGAATTAAATGTGTGGTAATTCTCTCTAGTGATTTAGGTCACAATGCATCCATCCTATACACAATTTTACTCTTCTACCTCATTAAATGGAGATGATCTTAGGTATTCAGCAAGGCTGGCCACTTGGTGATGAAATCTTTCCACGTAGTTATCCAAATGCGAAATGAAATATTTAAAATGAAGACAATTGCTCTGAAATCGCCTTGATTATGAAGCTACTGAGAATAGAGCCCAGTTGTTTGTTGGTTTGTGTGCTTTACATCTATGTCATTTTCACATGAATTGCTCAAATAGTTAGTGCTTAATAAGTATTTGTTAGAGGAATGGCTGATGGAATGGATAGATGAAAGGAGTAAGGAATGGATGGATGGGTGGAGGGATGAATGGATGGATGGATGGATAAATTTATAAACCAGTAAACATGGTCTTGACAAGATGTTGTTACCAAGATTACAGTAGAGATTAAATCCTGTTAGGACTATAAAGGGGCTTCCAAAGCCTTTTATTTCACCACTGTTTTATTGTATTGTTGTATTGATCATAGCTCAAAATAAATGAACCATTGCCTGAAGTCTGGAGAAAAAAATGTTTTTATTACTCAGTTTCACTGTAATGGCATTTCTTGTGTTAGGGTTTGACCTGTAATACAGTATAAGTATGTACACACAGACAACAATTATATAGACAGACTTTTCATTCAAAGAGAAAATGCCCAGTTTTCCTTTTAATGTATTCCATGTCTCTGTTGGGTCATTCCTGTGCAATTTCAAGGGCCAAGGTCCAACCTTGGAGCTTTGGCAAATTAAGAGGTGTATGGTTCCAGAAGCTTTGTCTTTCTTATGTTAATCAAGGCTAACCATGTTAAAACATGTTAGCACAGCAAGCCCAGGGATGTGTGATAGGATGCCGGCTCTAAAGTGAAATTAGCAGTGTGAAGGAAGCCTATGTGAAAAAATCGTGTGGAGAGGCTGATTGAAAATGAAAATGAGGTATCTTTTGAAGAAGATGTGCTAGAAGTCCAATGGTGTGATCATAGGGTATGTCAAAAAAGTACAATCAGTGCTGTCAATGCCTCTGAGATTAAACTAATAATTTTTCTGCTTAAAAAATAAAAAAATAAACAACATAAAAGGGAGTAAAATCCCCATTTGCTATATACATACCCTATCATAGGCAACTTCTAGAAATAAGGGGAACAGTGAATTTCCTGCTTCAAGAAAAAAGTATAATAAAATAGAAGACTTCTCATTTGAAAGCTAGTGTGTGCTGGCTGGTATTTTTCTTCCTCTCCCTATTCCATGAGCACACACACTCCATTTCCCTTTCTCCTGATCTTTGGAACACTGTGATAAAGTTACATGTATTTTAAGATTCATCATTTCTCTGATGGGACCCTCTAACAACATAAACCTGCTGACCCCCATTAGTTCAGTAGCTTAGTTCTCTCTTCTATTACTGCCTGTGTAAAATGTTTACATTTACAACTCTTTTTAACCACTTACAGTGATGGTGTGTGCCTGCTTTCATCCCTCATTATTACCAGTATAAATTAAGGAATTGCCTTGGGGTCCTAGGTGCTCCATCTTCATGACTAGAACAGCCTCATTCCCTGGCTGAAGATACAGAGGGAACAGTCTACAGATTTTATTTGAAGTCACTTTATAAGGGGTACCCAGAAGTATACACAAGGTACCATGTAGTAAATCATTCTATAATGAGCCACAAACCACTTGTTAAGAGTTGCATGCAGTTCACAAGCTTCACAGTGAGGATCACTGCATTAAGGCAAGTCATTTTTAGAATAAGGCATCATGATCTAGGTGGATCATATTTCTTTTGCCACAACTTTTTCATGTGAACCAGGGCTCATTTATTTAATTATTTTTCTTCTAATAGTATGTTCATCCACTATATAAACAATTCCAGAGTTCCTTAATCTGACAATGACATATGTACTTAAAATTCTTCCTTAAATCCCTACTGACTGTGCAACCGGTGGGTGGATACATGGATGCATGGATGGATGAAGACGAAAATGGGGGGAGGAAAAGTTCTATTCAATTTCATTTACATGGTATTTAATTGTTACTACAGGAAAAAGTAAATAAAGAAAAGTTGTCTTAACTCCAAGTGTACCTTTAGTAATCCTCTTACTACAAAAATAAATCTTAATTTAGAATTCAGTTCTTAAGATGATGTCTATTAGCATGACTTTTAAAAAAACTATATTGATAACTACACTTAAGTTTAATTGGTTTTCTTTGTAATTTGTCTTTTAATACATTTAAAAACTTCTGGAAAAATATATATATATATATTGATTTCACCAGATTACCAAAAGATCCATGAAAAAAATAAGAACTCTCTGACCTGCAAATATCATTCTACACAATAGATACTGATGAATATAAACACATGCACACACACTATCCATTATTCACTTTCAAATAGTAAAGAATGAACAAGAAAGGAAATATCAGGACTAAATCAAGAGGAATAACAATTGTGTCTTACTTTAGCCCATCATTCTGGGTAATTTGTACAAGAGTGATTGTTAAAATGCTACATTTTGTAGAAATACCAAAGGTTATAAATCAAAGAAATGAATGGAATCTTGGTTCAACTAATAAGTTGCCCTAAAAAAAAGAAGAAGAGGTCTGTTTATTTGTGCACATTGACTTGGGAACAGTTCCCATTGTCTTCAGACATGGATCAGTAGAGAGGAAAAGGAAGCCTGGGTGTTAAGTGAAGGGAAGTACATTGTAATTATTAGGACCTCAGAGCCCCCTTCTTTTCACATTCCCCAAAATGGAGCAGTTGACATACTGAATAGCTAATGGTGGTTCTGTAGGAGTAGAGGAAGATGGAGTAGGCAGCTCTTCCAAATTACACTCTTGACTGTCCCTGTTGGGCTGGTGCTTTGACATGGGCATGAGGGTGCATGGTATGATTTCAGTGGCAATTTGGCAGGATACCATTTCAAAAGGAGCTCTCAGCTTAGAGTAGGAAAGCAGACCTGTTATTACTAGATACTTTAAATTCATGGACTTTGTAAATGAGGATCTCCAACTTAACAAATAATCCACATTTAAAGAAATGCTTGTTTGGATTTAAAACATAATTTGGCCCTCTTTTATTTCAGCTGGTCAAGAGCAAGAGTCAACTGCATGCAAAAAAAGGAATGATAAAGATTATAAATTATCTTCCAAAACTAGAATTTATTCAAGAATGCACAACTTTAATGAGCATTTATAAATGCCAAAAATAAAACATCTAGTGAGTAGGCTGAAGTTAGACTGTGCTTGTTTGTCATAGTATTTCACTGGAAGCCTTTTAAGAAAAATTCCAACAGATAATTTATATATTGACAAAAATGTTGATATATTACAGATGTGGTTACAGTCTGCTGTTATATGATTTTACTCAACAGTGATGATCCCTACAAATATGCTAAGTCACATATACATGAATATAACTTGTGTGACTATAAAGTAACAGGACCATTTTACAAATGTAACTTGAGATATCAGTCACATCATTAAATAATCATATTGTTTTTTTATAAATAGATTGTACAATTATAATTAACTAAAACTTACAGCAGCTAATCATATTTTTTATTTAATGAAATTTCTTATTTGTTTGCTTGATAATAATATTGATAAATGAAAAAATACTTAAATAATTACTTTTCTCATTTTTTATTTTTCCAACATCAGATTTCTCCATGGTCTCAAAACAAAGGAAGAATGATAGAAAAGAATATATAGACCTGTCATCTCAACAGGATGTTAAGAGTTGCTCTACCTGGTCTCATTAAGGACAAAAACAGGTAACATGTTAATGATAAAGGGGAAATTTAGTTAAAGAGATAAAAACAAGGGAAATCAACTAACTTAGATAAAGAAAAAGAGAGAGACATATATATATATATGTATATATATATATGTATATATATATACATATATATATATCGATGGATGTGTTATGAATCTGTATACATTGATACCCACATTTTTTAATCTATTAATGGGAAAAGTGGAATATCAGAGATAGGACAGTATCACTGTTCAACTGACTTCATGATGGTTAACAGCTAATAGAAAGACGGCAGAAATATCTATCTCTTCTCATGCTCCCTTTTTATCTATAAAGAATATTATTTGAACTGGGTAAGGTACAAAATGAATGAAAATAAATTGAAACAGTGAGAACAAAATAATAAGCAAATACCAATTTGCTGTTCAATGAGTTCAAATGAGCAGACCTAGAAAAACTCCATTCCTGAACAAACTGCACCTTGTGCACAGGCTTGCAAAAAGTGTATTCCAGCATACTAACATTCCTTGAGAAAGCATTGTCCTTTCCTAAAGGGAAGAAGGCCATGAAAATATGACTTGCACATCTAGTCCATGTTCTAACCTGCCCTGAGGATATCTGACAATACTGAAACATTGGCTGATGTACTCACTGAAACACTGTCAATGACAAGTAACTATGGGAGAGAATACATAGGATTGTGGAAAGTCAAATGTTGACTGAATTTTCAAAAAAAGGAAGTAATAGAGTCTGCAAACTAAAGGTCAATAAGCTTTATTTTTATTCCTAAGAAATACTAGAATATGTGATAGGGATCATTGATCAACTTTCAGAAAATAGTTTTGCTAAGATTTAGACATGCTAAGTTTAGCTCATTTCCTTTAAAAAAGTTATTTTACAGAAGGCTTTTAAAACAATAGATCAAGAGAATGTTAACGACAAATTATGCCTATATTTTACTTTATAAAAACATTTTAAATTGTGCTTTCCTTCCTAATGGACAAGATAAAAAGATATCCAGTGGATTATATTGTGGTTAGGTTGACCCGATGTGTCTGCTCTGAGTTAAAGTCAACTAAAATCAACTAATCTGATCTTGATCTTGTACTGTTAAACTTTTTTTAATTGATGAAAACACACATAATCTATCACAGTTGTAGATGACATGAATCTGGGAAGCATAACTAACACTTTTGATGACAGAACTCTTGTTAGACTAGGATGATGGTTTGAACCTAAAAATAAGAAATTTGATAAAGATAAAGATAAAGTTATATATCTGGATTCAAAAAATTAACTCTGAAAGTATATAATACAAACGATCTCTCTAAGCAACAATTCATATGAAAAAGAGCCAGGGAACTGAAATTCCTCTGGTGCCCCATTCCTGCCTGATATAATAGAAACTCTCTGAGGACACTGCCAGTTTTTTTTCTTTGTAACCTAAACATCCAAAACAGAATTAAGTGCCTAGAATAAGCACTTAATAAGTGTTTATTGAATGAATGAATGAAACAAATAAAAGAGTTGGTTAAGTTGGCACTTATATATATCCAAAAGTAACAACAATATCACTTCATAGGACATTTGATTATCTCATGCTGAAGGGTATTTGCAAAGAAACCACTTTGCACATTATATATAGCTTGCACATTAACTTCTCTTATAAAAGATGAATATTTAGATAATTTTTAGAAAGAACTGATAATATTAATTAAAGCAACACCCTGATTTAAAGCAACATTTACTTTGATGTCAGTGCAAAAATGTGAATAGGGAAAGGTGGGGGAAAATATGTTGGAATATAAGATTCAGGAGTAAGGAAAGCATTAGTCCAAAAGATTTACAGATTGCACAGAAGTCTCATATATTCCATCATGAATATTTTCTTCCAGAAAAAAAATTATGAAGCAATGTTCATAGTAAACACTGAATAATGTCACATAAAATAGGATTGATTATATATTGATAGGAAAGAATGCTAATCTTCAAAATAATACAGTTTGGTAGATAATTTATAGAATTCATCTGTTGTGTATATTATGTACTCCTTTATTTTGCCTCGTTTAGGAGTAGCTATATGGTGCAATGGATAGAGCTTTTGGACTCAAATCAAAAGGTTTGAATTTAAATATGGCCTCAGACACTTACTATCAGTGTGATAGCAGGAAAATCACAACTTCTGTTTGTCTAAGTTTTTTTCATCTTTAAAATGAGGGTGATAATAGTACTTATCTCACAAGATAAATCACGGGATCAAATGAAATAATATTTGTGAAGGTCAGTACAGTTCCTGGCACAAAGAAAGAATTATGTAAATGATAGTTATTATTCATTCATTCAGTAAACATTTATGAAATGCCTGCTATATTCCAGGTATGTATTAGGTATTAAAAATACAAAAGAAGATGGATCTAGATATTATCTTGAAGGAAATTACATTGTATAAGCAAAGGAGCTTCAGCCTACTGAAAACACACACACTCATTTATTTTTTGTTTTTGGAATAGGGAAAAGGAATTAGCAAATAATAGGATCAGGGTAATCACTTTACTATTTATTATATTATCTATGCAATCAATTACCAATACTCTATTGGTATGATAATTCATTTGCTTTTAGCATGGGGTGACATATTGACCCCTAACAATCACATGGTCCTTTCCTCTTTAATTTTATGGAGTTTGTTTTAAATGAACAGTTGTGAGTTTCATCACAATTGCTCTAGGTACCCAATCATCTAACTGTTGTTAATCTCTAGCTACTTTGTAGTTGGAAAAAAAAAATTAAATTTATAGTAAAAATGTGTATAGCAAAACAATTTATTACATTATAGTGTTTCTGGAGAGGAAGTTGAGGACTCAACCTTTTAAAAATTGTTCTTTTAGCCCAATTATTCTACTCTAAACATTCCTAAAAATTATCAAGACCATCATTAAGATCTTTCTTCTTTACCTACCTTTACTCCTTAGGAAAGTATTGGGAACCCATGCTTGCTCCAGTTTCCCAAATCCATACATTCAGAATCTTTGTGGGTGTGTGAAATAGGGCCTAGCGCATGTGAAGGAATCTCTCAACAAGGAGAAACTGGGTGGCCAACTATGGGAGGGCATGATGATGCATATTGGAAGTACCTTGGAGAAAAGACAGAATATAGGAAGATATTTTCTAAGTGATTCAGATCAGCTTATCATTAAGTGAATAGGTTCTGTGATTGTATTTAGAGATATTCCAAAAGAATAAACAATCACAATCTTGGTCATTTTTTTTTTTCTTTTTGCTCTTTTTCTGGTCTACTTTTGGTTTGACTTCTTTGCTAATGACATCCAGTGGTAGCCAATGGTATAAGAGCAAGGGTTTTAGGCTTTCCCCATAAAGGGCAATATAGGACTCTCTGAAAGAGACTCGGATCCTTGCCCTTGCATTTGTTCATGCATTTTAGATGAAAGAGATTGAACTGGAGATACTGACCTTATGAGTTCCAAACGGTTAGGAGAAATATCCTTCAGATATTCAAGAGACATGTTTCATGATGAGTTTTGTTAGGTGCTTAGCATCACTACCCTAATGATGAAAGAAGGATCTTTGGGAGTGATTTTCAGGACTCAGCTAAGCAGAAGGTGAGACAAGAACTAATCTGATAGCAGTCTCACATTGGATATAAATTTGATGGGACTAAGTTATGTAGGATGGGCTAAGTTACAGCCCCACTCTGTACAGAAATCAAGACAAGATGGGCTATAGTTTGCCCACAAGGTGATGAGGGAAATGTTAGTAGTTATTTTTCTCTTGGTATATTTTTATGTTTTATTAAAGCTTTTTATTTTAAAAATACATGCACAGATAATTTTCAACATCTTGCAAAACCTTGTATTCCAAATATTTCCCTCGTTTCCCTTCACTCTCTCCCCTAGATGGCAAGTAATCCAATATTTATTAAACATGTGCAATTTTTCTATACATATTTCCACAATTATCATATGAAAAATCAAATCAAAAAGGGGAAAATGAGAAAGAAAATAAAATTCAAGCAAACAACAATAAAAACTATATTGTGATCCACACTCAGTTCCCACAGTCCTCTCTCTGGGTATAGATTGCTCTCTCCATCACAAAACCATTGTAACTGGCATGAAATCATCTCACTGTTAAAAAGGACCCTGTTCTTCAGAATTGATCGTTCTATAAACTTGCTGTTGCCATGAACAATGATCTCCTGGTTCTGCTCACTTCAGTTAACATGTGTTCATGTAAGTCTCCCCAAGCCTCTCTGAAATCATTCTGATCATTTCTTATAGAATAATAATGTTCCATAACATCCATATACCATAACTTATTTAGCCATTCTCCAACTGAAGGACATTAACTCGCCTTCCAGTTTCTTATCACTACAAAGAAAGCTGCCACAAACATTTTTGCACATGCGTGTCCTTTTCCCTCTTTTATGATCTCTTTTGGATATAAACCCAAGAGAAACACTGCTGGATCAAAGGGTCTGCACAGTATTACAGCCTTTTGGACATAGTTCCAAATTGCTCTCCAGAATGGTTAAATAAGTTCACAACTCCTCTTGGTATATTTTTCAAGGAAATTTCTCTCTGTAAAAAGAATGGATGTTAAATGAGCAGATGTAACTGAAATCTTTACTACTTAACAGATGCTAGTGGAGGAAGAGCAACCACTGGGGGTTGAATCAATAGCATTTGAGAAGAGGTACTCCAAATGCAATATATAATTAATGATTAAAGAATTATATAATATAGTTTTATCTTTTAAGGAGTCGTAATGACATATTCATGGGAGGTGCATTATTGATGGAAAGGGTTTAATTGCCATTTTGCTTTATCAAATAAATTTCTTTTATAGTCAAAAACAACAAATAAAACCATATATAGTGCTTTCTTTACTTTTATTCCTCTCTAAGCTACACAGCTTTTTCTACCATGCCTTAGAAAACTCTGAATCCTAGAAGCTCATTCCAGGATTTCAGCTCACTCTAGATTTCACACATTGAAGGAACCCCATTTTGGAAATAACCCTCTAGACTTGTCGCTTCTCCCTCTGCTGATGGATTCTCTCAAAATCTTCATTTAAGGAGGGTTCTTTGACTAGCCATGTCTCATTTCCTTCCAGGTGCTCCTTTGAACTTTTCTCTACCATAGGTCTCCAGTGAATACTCTGGTCCTTCCTTTCCTCCCTGAATTTTCAATTTCCTTTTATTTATTGTCTTTGTCCACAAATTCCTTGAGGGCAGGGTCTATATTTCTGCTTATATTTATATTGTGCTTAGCATATTATAAGCACTTACTAAAATTCTGTTAACTAACTGCCTCACTGACTTTTAGTCCAATTACAATAGTAACTAGAAAACTTTGTGTGGAAAACCTAATTGTTCCTTTCTAATACTCTCATCAATATTTCCATGTATACATAAATTATTTTTATACAATTTTTATTGATGGGAAAGTACTAAGTTCTTTTGAAAATTTATTTTATTTTTAATTTATGTGAAAAACAGGCATTTACATAGCATAGTATAATAAAAAAGATTGTATATGAAACTGAAAATCTATTATGCACAACTTTCTATACTATTTATATTATATTTACATATGTATATTATTATATATAAAATAAATTTATATATAATCATTTTTCCCTTTCCCTCAAACCTAGTGATGGCTATCATTAGGCAGAAACAAGCATATATACATACATGTATATGTATCTGTGTGTATAGGTATGTATTTATGTATAATTATTCTATACATTTTTCTTTTATTAGTTATAGACTAATTGACTTCTATAATTTTAGAGTCAAATAGTTTTAGGCTACATATGCATACATAATTATATTTACATTCACTATGACACACATACACATATATACACAAAGACTAATTTTAAGGTGCTTGGTAATAACTTATAGGTGGAAATATTGTCTCCCATAGGTAGAATTGAGGATATGGATCGTAAAGGAGTCAATATGTATGCACATATGTGTACATACAGGAGGGAGGATACATTAAAGAGATAAATGAATAGAGGAAGGAGTAGGAGGACATTTTAATAGTCCAAGTGGTAAAGAAGACTTGGTTATGGCAATAGAAATAAAGAGGTTTAAGGATTAGAGGGAGAAATTAGGCAGACCCCAGATCAGATGTGATGATCAGATGTGAGAAGAAAAAGATAAAGATAGCACCAAAACTAGCAATATTGGTAATTTGCATCTCTTTCAAGTTCAGGATCACCTATTCCAACTACAAAACATTGCCACCCATATGTTACCACCAAGCACCTGCTCCTTTAGAACTTACATAGCATAGAACTTTCTCTTGACATTCCCAAATACTTGTATCTGATTGAAGCTCTTTATATTAATGTCTCTTCTCCCTCCTGGACTATAAATCCTCTGATGGTGGGAATCATCTCTTTTCTACAGTTTCATGACTCCCTCAGGCCCTAAAACAATGCTCAGCATATAAGACATAATAAATGTTTATATATTTGATATGTTGATTCAAACATAAACTATCATCTGAATTTCAGTCAATGCTAATGATAACATGGAATTTTAATGTTTATATAGCACTCTACAAATATCATCTCAACTGATCCTCACAACAACACCTTCAAATACTATTATTTCTGTTTAAAAGATGAGGAAAATGAGGCAAATAAAGGTGAAGTGACTTAACTCAGGATCCCAGAGGTATTCTCTGAGCCAGGATTTGAACACAGATCTTCCTGAATCTAGTTCCACTATATATTCACTATACTTACTAGCCACCTCAGCTGATGAAAGATTCACTATTTCTCTCAGAGTCTGGCACCTCCTAAACATCACTGATACAGAAAGTATTTCCAAAAAAAGAATAAAGGTATCATGGGAATAAACAAGTAGAGCTATATCTCTCCACTACATATCTCTTCTTAGCAAAGAGAGAGGTTGATGAGAGAGGAGGCAAAGCTAGATTTAAAAAAAAAAACTTGTAGGCAAACGGAGATCTCATCCTCTCCAAGTACATTAAAATTGTGGTAATAGGAAGACTTTCTTCACTATCAAGCTCTCCTCTTAACATTAAAAATACTTGGAAAGTCTAATCGTTCTGATACTAAGGCTTAGTATATTCCAATTCTGGAAAGGAATTTTTATGAGACTTTTTTCATAAGTGGAACTCGAGGAGAATAAATGATCTCCTGCCTACATTCAGCAAATTAAGGCTGGAGCATTACCTGCATTGTTGGACTTACAGCTTTACAACTCACTACATGCTTTCTCAGCAAGAGGACTGGAATCATTTGTGTTGCACAAGAAAAAGTTTTTAAAAGGAAAGGAGAGAGAGGAAAGGTAATTTGAGAAGTCATATGGTGTTCAGCTACTTCCAGATAGAGAGACAATGATACTTATTGCTTCAGCCTTGCTATAAGGAGGTTTGAAATTATTATTAAGTAATTTACGAGTTTCCTTCAGCCCATGAACACTATAGGTGGAGAACATGAAAGCTGCCTAATTGATGCACAATGTTCAAAAGGGGTTGACAGTGTCTACAGGGTAGTTTCAGCTATTAAGTAAGGTGCCTTGTGAAAGCTTGTAAATGAGATAATTCTTTTTTGTCATCTAGATTGGAATAGTTATATATTTAATAGTTATGAAATTTTCAAAAGAGAAAGTGAAGATTATAGGTACTCTTAAAAGATTTTTGCTAAAAGGAGAAAAGTCCTAAGGAAAAATAAATATGGTTTCCTCATCCATAGTGCACAATTTAGCACTTAGCACTTACTTTCTTAAACTGGCAGCATAGCACATTGGATAAAGAAAAATTATCTCAGTGAGGGAGAAGAGTTCAACTTCTACCACTGACATACTATAGATATATGACCTCATACAAGTCAATTGTCCATATATAGTTCTGGGTCATGATCAAGGACAGAGAGAATCATTTGTGATTGGTCACAAGGTACCAAAGGTTCTGGTCACAGTTCCAAGGCAGAGAGAAGTACAAGTTCTTGTGGATACATGAATGT
The DNA here is from genome assembly GCF_048593235.1 of Sminthopsis crassicaudata. Lineage (NCBI taxonomy): Eukaryota > Metazoa > Chordata > Mammalia > Dasyuromorphia > Dasyuridae > Sminthopsis > Sminthopsis crassicaudata. The sequence goes on along the minus strand of NC_133617.1, from coordinate 558,037,405 downwards.
ATCAAGTTCAGGGAGAAGAGGAACACCAGCTCTCACCGTCACAGAAGATTAGGGGCCCTTTCTAGGTAAAGATCAGAATAGAACAGAAGGGAAATGACTATGAGAAAAACACTGTAGAAGCACCAAAAACTTGCAGAGTAGAACTAACTCTAAAAGCTTTAGCAGAAAAAAAGCCTGTAGTTCCCTAGCATGAGCAGAGATGAAATTTAAGATAAAGTGCAAAATCAAGAAATAAACTAGGAAAATGAACAAACGAAGTTATAAAAACTTGAATATAGAAACTACCATAATGGCAAGAAAGACCAAGACATACTTAGAGAAGAAAACAATATCATACCTACAAGCAAAGCTATTTGTCCTAAAACTCAACAAAATTTTTAGAAGAGATCTTTTTTACTGGATGAGTAGTAGAGGAAAAATTAGAAAAGAGTGATAAAAATATGAAAAGAAATTATTCGTGTGGCCCAAGAGGTACAAAAATACTGAAGAAAATAATACCTTAAAAAAGTATTAACCTAATAGTGAAGAAGCACAAAAATTCAACTGAAGGAAAAACTCTTTAAAAAGTAGAAATAGGCCAAATGGAAAATAAGATACAAAAGTTAATTGGAGAAAAGAATTCTTTAAGTATAATTGTCCAAATGGGGGAAAACTCACCAAAGAAAATAATTCCTTAAAAAATTAGAATTGGACAAGTAAAAGGCAATAACTCCACAGGAAATCAAGAAACAATAAAACAATGCCAACAAAATGAACAAAAAAAGGAGATGAAAATATGAAATATCTCATTGGAAAAAGACACTTGAAAAACAGATCCAGGAAAGATCACTTAAAAATTATTGTACTTATTGTACTATGTGAACCATGTGATTAAGAAAAACATCTAGGGTGGAGCTAAGATGGCAGAGAGTAGACAGGTCTTTGTTTGAGTTCTTCCTTGTTTCCCTCAGATCAATACCAGATCAAACCTCTAAAAGGGTTTTGGAGTGAGAAAGCAGATAAATAGTTGAAGTGTAATAAATTTGCAGCAGAAGATATTTTGAAGAAACTTCAAAAATTTCTGTTTCAACTGGCAAAGGAGAAAAGTGGGTAAGCACACAGGAACTAGGGCAGTACAGCATCTCCACCAAGGGAATCTACCAGGGGGAGTCTATTTGCCAAAATACAGCAGAGTTGACTACGCAGTCCTGGTTCAGAAGCCAGTATATCAGTAGACTACCTGTGAAACATCAAATAAGATTAAAAAAGGCAAATAATGAGCCCCTTAAATCCCAGAATAACTCAGGATTTAGGCACACTCATCAAGCACTGGAAGGAAGTCTGCAGCACCTACTGGGCAGCATAAAGTCACTATCACCTATAGAGGAAGCTTAGGACAGTCTCCCTTTTGTCCTAAGACTTAAACATTTAAAAATTAGCAAAAAAAAAAAAAAGGCCCAGCAAGGTTGCACAGTGGATAGAGCACCAGCCCTGAAGTCAGGAGGACCTGATATCAAATCTGGTCTCAGTCACTTAACACTTCCTAGTTGTGTTACCCTGGGCAAGTCACTTAACCCCAATTGTCTCAGAAAAAAAAAAGAACAAAAAAGCAAAAAGAACTGTGGCCATAGATAGCTTTTATGGAGACAGAGAAGAAGATACCTTAGATCCTGAGGACACTAAAGACACTGTCCACATGAATCCCCATTGATATGAGTTTGTCTCCATCTCACAAAGCTCTCTTGGAAGAATTAAAAAATGATCATAAAATACAGAAGAAAAATGGGAGAAGGAAATTATCTGAAGAAAAATACTTTAAAATATATTTAGAGAAAATGAAAAAGCAGTAACTCCTTATATTTTGTAAATCTATTTTGATAAAATGAAAAAAAGCATGTAAATACTTACAAAATAGATTTGGCAACGTGGAAAAAGAAACTAACTCATTGAAAAACATAATTTGTGAAATGGACAAAAAACCCAATGAACAAAATAACTCATTTAAAAGTTTGATTGTCCAAATGCAAAAGAAGGTAAAAAAGTAAATTGGAGAAAATAATTCACTAAAAATTAGAATTAAACAAAAGAAGTGAATGACTCAATAAGACATCAAGAATCAATCAAACAAAACCAGAAGAAGAAGAAGAAGAAAAAGAAGAAGAAGAAGAAGAAGAAGAAGAAGAAGAAGAAGAAGAAGAAGAAAAAGAAGAAGAAGAAGAAGAAGAAGAAGAAGAAGAAGAAGAAGAAGAAGAAGAAGAAGAAGAAGAAGAAGAAGAAGAAGAAGAAGAAGAAGAAGAAGAAGAAGAAGAAGAAGAAGGAAAAAAAAATGTAAGATACCTCACCTCACTGGAAAATCAACTGACCTAGAAAATAGATCGAGGAATGTGAGGACTGCATTAGCAGCCTGGATATCTTAGAATCAGCCGGAGTCAGGATAAGCAAAAATCCTTGGTCATAGGGGTAGAAGTGAAATTGGATGGATGCAGGATCTGCACATCTCCTCTCTTTCTCCACGGCCAAAAGTTCCCTTGTCTTGTCTTACTCCACCCCCTAGTACAATTCTCTGTATAAGCCAAAGGATTGAGCCAGCCCAGAATAGTGGGAAGGGCCATTTTCCAAGCATATTCTGATAGAGTATTGTCCAATAAGTAATTAGCCTTAAGTGCTTTGTTGTCCAAGTCCACCTACTCAGAGTTTCAGCCCTTTATATAGGAGAGACAATCTAAGAATTATTGTACTTCCTGAAAATAATGAAGAAAAAAGAGCCTAAACAACATCTATCAGGAAATCAAGGAAAACTGCCCTCACATCATATAACCAGAGAGTAAAATAGTAAATAAAAAAATTTAACAATCATCTCCTGAAAAAGATCCCAAAATGAATACTCCAAGGACATCATAGCTAAATTTCAGAATTATTAGATCAAGGAAAAAATAATGTAAGCCACTGGGGTGGGTGGGGAGGAACAGTTCAAATCTCAGTAAGACACAATCAAGATTACCAAGGACCTAGTGACTTCCACCTTAAAGGTTCAAAGGGCCTAGAATATGATATTCCAAAGGGCAAAGGAACTTGGATTGCAGCCAAGAATCAACTATCCTCAACTAGCCAGCAAAATTAAGCATTATCTTTCAGGGAAAAAGATTAACATCCAATGATACAGGTGAATTTCATTTATTTCTGATGAAAAGACCAGAATTGAACAGAAATTTTGATCTTCAAATACAGAACTCAAGAGAAGGACAAAAAGGTAAAAAGGAAAGAAAAAAAATAACTTTCTTTTCAAAGTTAGAAAGTTCACATCACTATATAGAAAAAATGATATAGATGCACCAAATGGTATAGCATCCAAATTCTTAGAGAAGTCACTTATAGGAAGAAAAAGACAGAAAAACTATACTAGTGGGACTTCAACCTCCCCCTCTCAGAATTAGATAAATCTAAACCACAAAATAAACAAGAAAGGAATTAGGGAAGTTAATACAATCTTAAAAACTTAGATATGGGACTTCCGGCCAAGATGGCGGCGTGAAAGCAGACAGCTGCTTGAGCCCCTCGTTTTATCTCAGAACTTACTTCATGACAAGCCTCTGACTTAATGCTTGACCCAGAAAGAAACCCACAAGTAATCACCAAGAGAAGACAACCTTGAAAGTCGCCAGAAAAGATCTGTGTTTGCTCGGGGGAGGGTCAATGAGACTGGGCGCAGACTGAGGGCAGGCAGCCAGAGCAAGACAGGCAGCTCACACAGCTCAGACCAGAGGGGGAGGGGTGTGATCTCTGCCGTTTCTGTGAAAGGGCTTTTACCCCAGTGTGGATGCTCCGTCTTGGCAGCAAGCCAGGAGCAGTGGAGAGGGTGTAAACACCGGAAGTGAAGCCAGCGTCTCTCAGAGCCTGGCCACCCCCAACCCCCACCTGGACTGACTTGGTGCATTCTCAGAGTCTCAGAGCGCAGACTCAGTATAGTCATTGCTGTTCTGTTAGTGGCTCTCTGCTGCCCTACCCCCAGTCTGTAGAGGAAGCCAATTAATACCATCCAGCCCCATCCCCCACAAAACAGACCAATTGTTTCTCTTGTCAGTTTGTTTTCTTTGATTCCTACTCTGACAAAATGAACAAAAAATTCAAAAGGGCTCTAACCATTGACAGCTTCTGTGTGGAGAGGGAGCAGACTTCAAATGCTGAGGAGACTAGGAACAGACTGTCCCCAGATGTATCCCTTGGGAGGGATATGAGCTGCTCCTCAATACAAAAGAACCTCATGGAGGAAATCAGAAAGGCTCTCACAAGAGAGCTGGAAGAGAAATGGGAAAAGGAAAGGGAAGCTTGGCAAGAGAGCCTGGAGAAGTCATCCCATGCATTCAAAGACAGAGTGGATAAAGAAATCAAATCATTGAGAAACAATATTAGTGAGCTGGAAAAGGTAAACAACTCCAAGGAAAACAGGATTAGTGAGCTGGAAAAGGTAAACAACTCCAAGGAAAACAGGATTAGTGAGCTGGAAAAAGAAATCAGCTCTCTAAAAAATAAAATGGAAAAAATGGAAAAAAAATTCCATAGAAGATAAAAACTCAATTGGACAATTACAAAGAGATATAAAAAAAGTGAGTGAAGAAAATATATCATTGAAAATTAGACTGGAACAAGTAGAAATGAATGACTCAAGGAGAAACCAAGAGGTAGTCAAGCAAAACCAGAGAAATGAAACAATTGAAAAGAATGTCAAGTACCTTACCAGAAAGACAACAGACCTGGAAAACAGATCCAGGAGAGACAATTTGAGAATAATCGGACTCCCTGAAAAATGGGAGGAAAAAAAGAGCTTGGACACCATTTTCGAGGAAATTATCAAAGAGAACTGCCCAGACATTCTGGAAACAGAGGGTAAAATAGACATTGAAAAAATTCATCGATCACCTACTGAAAGGGACCCTAAAATCAAAACGCCAAGAAATATAGTGGCCAAGTTCAAGAACCATCAGACAAAGGAAAAGATATTGGAAGCTGCTAGAAAAAAACAATTCAGATATGGAGGATCCACAATAAGGATAACCCAGGATCTAGCAGCATCCACATTAAAAGAACGCAGGGCCTGGAACATGATATTCCAAAAGGCTAAGGAACTTGGTATGCAGCCAAGAATAACTTACCCAGCAAGAATGAGCATCGTTTTCCAGGGAAGAAGATGGACATTTAACGAAATAAATGAATTCCATCTATTTTTGATGAAAAAAACAGACCTACATAAAAGGTTTGATCTTCAAATACAGAACTCAAGAGATTTCTAAAAAGGTAAAAAGAAATCTTGAGAACTATACTTCTGTCAAAAAAATATGTAAAGAACATATGTACAATTTGTCTTAGAAACAAGAGGTGGAAAGGAGATTATATCGTAAATAAGTGTAAAGTGGTGGTACTACATCTCATGAAGAGGCAAAGGTAACCTATTATATCTGAGAGAAAGAAAGGAGGGAGATGAACATAGCGTGTATCAATAGACATATTCGATTTATGGTGAAACTTCTTCCACTTCATTGAAAAGTGAAAGGGAAGGAGTAAGCTAAGGGGAAGGGAATACAGAAATTTTGAGGAAAAGGGGTAAAATAAGGGGAGGATCTTTAAGGTGGGGGAGGGATCCTAAAAAGGGAGAGCTGTGAAAAGCAAGTGGTGTTCACCAGTTTAATACTGGGTAGGGGGGTAAAAGGGAAGGAAAGGGGAAAAGCATAAGCAGGGGTTAGTATTATGGCAAGCAATATAGAATTACTCCTTCTAACCATAAATGTGAATGGGGCAAACTGCCTCATAAAGAGGAAGCAGTTAGCAGACTGGATTAAAAGTCAGAATCCTACTATATGTTGTTTACAGGAAACACACCTGAAACAGGGTGAGACATTCAAACTAAAAGTAAAAGGGTGGAGCAGAATCTATTATGCCTCAGGCAAAACCAAAAAAGCAGGAGTAGCCATCCTCATCTCAGATCAAGCAAAAACAAAAATTGATCTAATTAAAAGAGATAAGGAAGGGCATTATATCCTGCTAAAGGGCAGCATCAATAATGAAGCAGTATCAATATTAAACATATATGCAGCAAGTGGTGCAGCATCTAAATTCTTAAAAGAGAAATTAAGAGAGCTGCAAGAGGAATTAGATAGCAAAACTATAATAGCGGGAGATCTCAACCTTGCACTCTCAGAATTAGATAAATCAAACCACAAAATAAATAAGAAAGAAGTCAAAGAGGTAAATAGAATACCAGAAAAGTTTGATATGATAGATCTTTGGCGAAAGCTAAATGTAGACAGAAAGGAATATACTTTCTTCTCAGCAGTTCATGGAACCTATACAAAAATTGATCATATACTAGGGCATAAAAACCTCAAAATCAAATGCAGTAAGGCAGAAATAGTGAATGCATCTTTTTCAGACCATAATGCAATCAAAATAACATTTAATAAAAAGCCAGGGGAAAATAGACCAAAAAATAATTGGAAACTAAATAATCTTATACTAAAGAATGATTGGATAAAACAGCAAATCATAGACATAATTAATAACTTCACCCAAGAAAATGACAATAATGAGACATCATACCAAAATGTGTGGGATACAGCTAAGGCAGTAATAAGGGGAAGTTTTATATCTCTACAGGCCTACTTGCATAAAATAGAGAAAGAGAGGGCCAACGAATTGGGCTTACAACTAAAATTGCTAGAAAAGGAACAAATTAAAAACCCCCAGACAAACACAAAACTTGAAATTCAAAAAATAAAAGGTGAGATTAATAAAATTGAAAGTAAAAAAAACTATTGAATTAATTAATAAAACTAAGAGTTGGTTTTAATGAAAAAACCAACAAAATAGACAAACCCTTAGTAAACTTGATTAAAAAAAGGAAAGAGAAAAAGCAAATTGATAGTCTTGAAAATGAAAAGGGTGAACTCACCACTAATGAAGAGGAAATTAGAACAATAGTTAGGAGCTACTTTGCTCAACTTTATGCTGATAAATTCGATAACTTAAATGAAATGGAAGAATACCTTCAAAAATATAGCTTGCCCAGATTAACAGAGGAAGAAGTAAGTAGTCTAAATAGTCCCATCTCAGAAAAAGAAATAGACCAAGCTATTAACCAACTTCCTAAGAAAAAGTCCCCAGGACCAGATGGATTTACAGGTGAATTCTACCAAACATTTAAAGAACAACTAACTCCAATGCTATGTAAACTATTTGAAAAAATAGGGATTGAAGGAGTCCTACCAAATTCCTTCTATGACACAGACATGGTACTGATACCTAAACCAGGTAGATTGAAAACTGAGAAAGAAAACTATAGACCAATTTCCTTAATGAATATTGATGCTAAAATCTTAAATAAGATATTAGCAAATAGACTTCAGAAAATCATCCCCAGGATAATACACTATGACCAAGTGGGATTTATGCTTGCCATCTGGGGGAGGGGGTTGGGGGAGGAAGGGAAAAAATCTGAATAGAAGTAAGTGCAAGGGATAGTGTTGTAAAAAATTACCCATGCATATGTACTGTCAAAAAAAGTTATAATTATAAAATTATAAAATTAAATTAAAATTAAAAAAATAAAATAAAATAAAATAAAACAAATAAACAAAATTAAAAAAAAAGAAAAAATGATATATTCAGCTATTAAGAATTGTATCTCTGATATGAGTATACTTAAATGGTATAGGTATAATTTTATTTTATTGTGATAGTGGAAAGGGGATTGTCTTGGAATAAAAGGAAAAAGGAGATTAAAATGGGGTAAATTACATGTCATGAAGAGGCAAAAAAAAAAAGACCTATTACAATTGAGGAAAGAAAGAGAGGGGGATGGGCCTTGTGTAAACCTTAATGTCATCAGATTTGGCTCAAAAAGAGAATATCATACATATTTACCTCACAGAGAAATTTGTCTCATCCTATAGGGAGTACAAGGAGGGGAGGCTTACAGAAGGAAAAATTAAAGTAGAAAGGGAAAAGGATAAGAAAGGGGGAGGGTCTGTAAAAAGGAGGACTACTTGAAGGAGATGATGATCAGAAGCAAAACATTGGGAAGGAGAAAAACGTAGAAAGTAAAGAGAAAAGTATAACTTGGGGAAAATAAGATGGCAAAAAGTACAAACTTGGTAATTTTAATCATGAATGTGAATGGCATGAACTCTCCCATAAAACAGAAGCAGATAGCAGAAAGGATTAAAAGCCAGAATCCTGTAATATGTTGTTTACAAGAAACACATTTAAATCATAGTGATAAATCATAGAGTAAAGATAAAAGGCTGGAACAGAATGTATTATGCTTAAGTTGGAATAAAAAACAATAATAATAATAATAAGCAGGGGGAGCAATCCTGGTCTCAGATCAAATACAAAGAAAAATAGATCTAATTAGAAGAGATAAGGAAGGAAACTACATTTTGCTAAAAGGTACTATAGATTATGAAGTAATATTAGTACTAAACATATATGCATCAAGTGCCATAGCACCCAATTTCCTAGATGAGGAGTTGAGATATATAAGAAGAATTAGACAGCAAAACTATAGTAGTGGAAGATCTTAGCCTTGTTTTCTAAGAACTAGAAAAATGAAACCACAAAATAAATAATAAAAAAATTAAGGAAGTAAGTAGAATTATACAAAACTTGTATATGATATATCTTTGGAGAAAATTGGATGGAGACAGGAAGAAATATACTTTTTTTGGTGGTATATGGAACCTATATAAAATTTTCAAAACCAAATGCAGAAAAGCAGAAATGATAAATGCATCTTTTTCAGTTCATGATGCAATAAAAATTACATGTAATAAAGGCCAGGGAAAAATGAACTGAAAATTAATTGGAAACAATAATTTAATCCTAAAGAATGAGTAGGTGAAAAAATAAATCATAGACACAAATCAAAATTTCATCCAAGAAAAATGACAATGATAGAAAATACCAAAATTTATGGGATGCAGCCAAAGCAGTTCTTAGGGGAAGTTTTATAACTCTAGAGATAATTATTTGCATAAAATTGAAAAAGAAAAGAATGGTTATACAATTAAAAAAGCTAGAAAAAGAAGAAATTAAACATTCCCAATGTGGCAGGACCAAGGTGTCAGAGAAAACACACATGGCATTCTAAGCTCCTCTCTTACCCTCACTATTAATTACCAAATTCAGCCTCAGAAATAGTGCTTGAATGATAAAATCCAGGAATATTGGGAGTACAACAAATTGCCAGCCAAAAATAATCTGGAAGATCACCAGAAAAGGTTTGTCCTAATTGGCGAGAGCAAGCCAATGTAAGCAGGGAGGTAGAACACAGAGGTACTCCAAAAAATCCCAGAAACTAACACCCACACAGAACCAAAAGTGACTCAGCACAGACCACAGCACAGCCCTACAGACCCATTCTGCAGCACAGGACTTTTGGTCTGGGCAGCAACAAATCTGCACAGCAGAAGAACTCTGCCCAGGGCAACAAAACTGCCCCAGCACAGATGCATTTCCCAGGGCAGAAACATGTCCCATAGGGACTCTTCTCAAGGCATTTCTGCAGCTCCACTGCTCTTGGTAACCCATTTGCTGGACAGCTACTGTCCATATAGTTACCTTGCTCTGCAGCGGAAGCTGATAATTTCCGTGCCCTGAAGGCAAACCCTAAGGGCTTTTGTAGTGAAAAAGCCAAGCATATGTTAACCATCAATAGCTTCTATACAAAAAAAGAGCAGGTTTTCAAGCCCAAGGAAACTAATAGCAGACAGTCTCCAGACAAAACCCCAAAGGAGGAGGTAAGCTGGTCCCCATCACACAAGGCTCTCCTAGAAGAAATTGTAAAAGATCTTAAAAGAGAGATAGAAGAAAAATGAGGAAAGGAAAGAGAAGCTTTGTAAGAGAGTATGATAAAGGCATATAATTCACTTAAAGAAAAATTTGATAAATTGAAAAAATGAAACATCTTCCTGAAATGTGAATTGGAAAAGGTAAAGAACTCCCAGGGAAACAAAATTTGTGAATTGAAAAAGATAAAGAACCCCCAGGAAAATAGGATTTGTGAATTGGAAAAGATAAAGAAGTCCTAGGAAAGTAGGATTTCTGAATTATAAAAAGAAAATAACTCAGCAAAAAAAAAAAATAATAGTGAAATGGAAAAAAAATTTCCATAGAGCAAACTAAGTCACTTAAAAGCACAATTGGACTTATACAAAAAAGTTTTTTTTAAAAAAGCTAATGAAGAAATAACTCATTAAAAATCATAACTGAACAAATAGAACTGATTGATTTGTTGAGACATCAAGAATCAATCAAGTAAAACAAAAAAGAAAAAAAAAAAAAGAAAAAATGTTAAATCGATACTTGGAAAAAGAACAGACCTGGAAAATAAATCTAGGAGAGATTATCTGAAGATTATTGCACTTCCTGAAAATTATGATGAAAAAAAGAGCCTAGACACTATTTTACAGGAAATCATCAAAGAGAACTGCTAAGATGTAATAGAATAAATAGATTGTAAATAAATAAGATGCAATAGAAGGTAAAATAGGCATTGAAAGAATTCATCAAACACCTTCTGAAAAAATACCTTAAAATAAAAACTCCAAGGAATATTGTGGCTTTATTTCAAAACTATCAAACTAAGGAAAAAATATTACAAACAGCCATGAAAAAAAATTCAAATACTGAAGAGCCACTATAAGGATCACTGAAGATCTAATTGCTTCCACATTAAAGGATGAAAGGGCCTGGAATCTGATATTCTGAAAGGCAAAAGAACTTGGAATGCAGCCAAGAATAAACTACCCAGCTAAGATGAGCATTTTCTTCCAGGGAAGAAGATGGGTATTTAATGAAATAGATGAATTCCATTTGTTTCCAATGAAAAAAACAGAGCCAAACAAAAAAATTGACCTCCAACTATAAGACACAAGAGAAGCAGAAAAAGGTAAAAAAGAACTTTTGAGAACTGTATTTCTCTTATAGACATAAATAAAGAGTACATGTATAATTTGATTTTATTGATATAATATAAAGAGGGAAGTAGAAGTAGAAAGGGGATAATTCCAATTAATTGGAAACCAGATTATCTCATCCTAAAGAATGAATGGATGAAACAGCAAATCATAGACACAATTAATAATTTCACCCAAAGGAATGACAACAATGAGACAGCATACCAAAATTTGTGGGAATGCAGCCAAATTGGTAATAAGGGGAAATTTCATATCCTTAGAGGTTTACTTGAATAAAATAGAGATAGAGAAGATCAATGAATTTGGCTTGCAACTTAAAAAGCTAGAAAAAGACCAAATTAAAACCCCCCAATCAAATATAAACTTTAAATTCTAAAATTAAAAGAAGAAATTGATAAAATTGAAAGTGAAAAAACTATTGAATTAATAAATAAAATTAAGAGTTGGTTTTATGAAAAAAAAAAATCAGTTAAATAAATAAACCTTTGGCAAACCTGATCAGAAAAAGGAAAGAGGAAAATCAAATTGTTAGTCTTAAAAATTAAAAGGGAGAACTTTCCACTAATGGAGAGGAAATTAGAGCAATAATTAGGAGTTACTTTGCCCAACTTTATGCCAATAAATTTGATAACCTAAGTGAAATGGATGAATATCTACAAAAATATGGGCTTCCCAGATTAACAGAGGAGGAAGTAAATTGCTTAAATAGTCCCAACTTAGAAAAAGATTGATCAACTCCCTAAGAAAAAATCCCCAGGAATGAATAGACTTACATGTGAATTCTACTAAACATTCAAAGAACAATTAGCCACAATGCTATATAAACTATTTGAAAAAAGTAGGGAATGAAGGAATCCTATCAAATTCCTTTTATCACACAAATATGGTACTGATACCTACACCATGTATGTTGAAAACAGAGAAAGAAAATTATAGACCAATCTCCCTAATGAATATTGATTCTAAAATCTTAAATTAAATATTAGCAAAAAGATTACAGAAAATCATCCCCAGGATCATACACCATGACCAAGTAGGATGTATAGCTGGAATTCAGAGCTGGTTCAATATTAGGAAACCTATTAGTATAATTGACTAAATCAATAACCAAATTAACAAAAACCATAGGATCATCTCAATAGATGCAGAAAAATCATTTGATAAAATCCAATATCTATTGCTATTAAAAACACTTGAAAGTAAAGGAATAAATGGATTTTTCCTTAAAATAATCAGCAGCATCTATTTAAAACTATCAATAAGCATCATATGTAATGGAGATAAACTAGAACTGTTCCCAATAAGATCAGGAGTGAAACAAGGTTGCCAACTTTCTCCATTACTATTCAATGTTTTATTAGAAATTCTAGCTTCAGCAATACGAGTTGAGAAAGAGATTAAAGGAATTAGAATAGATAATGAGGAAACCAAATTACCACTCTTTGCAGATGATATGATGGTATACTTAGAGAACCCCAGCGATTCTACTAAAAAGTTTTTAGAAATAATCCACTTTAGCAAAAATGCAGGATACAAAATAAACCCACATAAATCATTAGCATTTTTATATATCACTAATAAAATCCAACAGTTAGAGTTGCAAAGAGAAATACCATTTAAAGTAAGGGCCAATAGTATAAAATATTTGGAAATCTATCTGCCAAGGGAAAGTCAGGAACTACATGAGCAAAACTACAAAACACTTTCCACACAAATAAAGTCAGATCTAAGCAACTGGAAAAATATTAAGTGCTCTTGGATAGGTCGAGCAAATATAATATAGATGACAACACTACCTAAACTAATCTATTTATTTAGAGCTATATCAATCATATTCCCAAAAATATTTTAATGGCCTAGAAAAAATAACAAGAAAATTCGTCTGGAAGAGCAAAAGGTCAAGACTTTCAAGGGAACTAATGAAAGGTGGCCTAACTATACCACATCTAAAACTAGTATAAAGCAGGGGTCACCAAAACCTTTTGGTCTTGGCTAAGACATAGACTAGTTGATCAGTAGAATAGGTTAGGTTCACAGGACAAAATAGTCAATAACTTTAATAATCTAGTGTTTGACAAACCCAAAGACCACAGCTTTTGGGATAAGACTTCACCATTTGACAAAAACTGCTTGGGAAATTGGAAATTAGTATGGCAGAAACTAGGCATTGACCCACACTTAATACCATACATCAAGATAATGTCAAAATGGGTTCATGATCTAGGCATAAAGAATGAGATTATAAATAAATTAGAAGAACACAGGATAGTTTATGTCTCAGACCTGTGGAGGAGGAAGGAATTTTTGAACAAAGAAGAACAAGAGATCATTATTTATCACAAAACAGAAAATTTTAACTATATCAAATTGAAAAGCTTTTGTACAAACTGAAGATAAGGTTAGAAGGGAAACAATAAATTGGGAAAATATTCCTATAGTCAAAGGTTCTGATAAAGGCCTCATTTCTAAAATATATAAACAAATGACTCTAATTTATAAGAAATCAAGCCATTCTCCAATTGATAAATGGTCAAAGGGTATGAACAAATAATGTTCAAATGAAGAAATTGGAACTATTTCTAGCAATATGAAAAGATGCTCCAATTCATTAATAATTAGAGAAATGCAAATTAAGACAACTCTGAGATACTAGTACACACCTGTCTGATTGGCTTGTATGACAGGAAAAGATAATGCTGAATGTTGGAGGGGATGTGGGAAAACTGGGACATTGATACATTGTTGGTGAAATTGTGTATAAATCCAGCCATTCTTTAGAGTAATTTGGAACAATGCTCAAAAGGTTATCAAACTGTGCATATCCTTTGATCCAACAGTATTACTATTGGGCTTACATTCCAAAGAGATCTTAAAGGGAAAGGAACTGTATTACAAAAATTTTTGTGGCAGCCATCTTTGTAGTGACCAGAAACTGAAAATTTAGTGGATGTCCATCAGTTGGAGAATGGCCAAATAAACTGTGGTATATGAATATTATGGAATCTTATCTTTCTGTAAAAAATGACCAGCAGAAGAATTTCAGAAAGGCCTGGAGAGACTTCCATGAACTGATGATGAGTGAAATGAGCAGGACCAGGAGATCATTATATACTTCAACAACAATACTATATGATGATCAGTTCTGATGGACATGGCTCTCTTCAACAATGAGATTAACTAAATCAGTTCCATTTATTCAATAATGAATAGAACCAGCTACACTCAGTGAAAGAGCTCTGGGAAATAAGTGTGAACCATTACATAGCATTTCCAATCCCTCCGTTTTTGTCCACTTGCATTTTTTATTTCCTTTTCAAGTTAATTTTACAGCATTGATAATTACAAAACCTTTTGTTCCAACTTTTCTCCTCCTTCCCTCCATCTCCTCCCCCAGATGCTAGGTAGAGCAATATATGTTAAATATGTTAAAGTATATGTCAAATAAATATATGTATACATATCCATACAGTTATTTTGCTGCACAAGAAGAATCGGACTTTGAAATAATGTAAAATATATGTATATATGTATGTGTGTGAATGCATGCATGCATGTATACTGGCACTTAACTTCAGCCTACTGGCGGAAAATGGACGGACAAAAGGAAGGGAAAGAATAAAGTAAAAAAGTACACAGTATAGAACAAAACATTAACCTTCAAAGAAGCAAAGAAAAGATGAACAGTCATAAATATATAGTCTCTTCTATTATTACATATGGGAATTTATTGTTACATATTTTGAATCTTCCCTGATGTTCTGCTGGGCATATGACAATTTTTTTTTAACTTTAATTTTCTGGTTTGCTTCTTAATTTTGTATTTAAGATTTTTTAATGAAATAGAAAAAAGAAGAGGAAATATTATTAAAAGCACAATCTAAACATTGAATTAAAACATCAATTTATAATGGAGAAACAGTTGAAGTCTTCCCACAAATACAGGGATAAAGCAGAGATATACAGTCCCTACAATTAATTTTAGGAATGCTAGTTATAAAAATAATATGAGTGAAATTATCCTTATATTATTTACGTTGCTTAACTTAAAAAAGAAACACAGTATATCAGTGATGGAACTAAACATATTCAAAAACCCTTACTGAAGGATAAATTTGACTTCCTTTCTTGAAAGCAACTTTTCTCAACATTTATAAGTTTTGGGATCTACAGTGGGAAATGTCTTGGGTAAAAACCAAAAACCATCAAAAAAAGATTTCTTTAAAATTACACTGCCTTTTTGTCGAAGAATATATCAACATCCATTTGTTGATTTGACCTTACTCTTTATTAGAAAACAGTAAAATACTTCTAGTCTGATAATTAATTTGTAGTCTTCATATACATATAGATTCTCCAAGAGAAGAATGACATAGCATATTGTATCTGAAATGCTCCTTTTTTATTGCCCTAAATTGAAAAATTGTTCTGAATATTTACAAGATTCCTATTTCTCTTTTTTCCCCTTTCATTTTCTTTTCAGAACACTCTAACACAAGGCTACAAAAGAACAAAATAAAATGTCTGACACATATTGAGCGATATAATTACATGAAAGATGTGTACCCTGAATGGAAATGACCAAGAAAATTATTGTGAGAATTCACAGCACAATTTCAATAACAATATCATAAATTACTTAAAAAAAAACAAAACAAAGCAAACAACAACAAACACAGCAACTCAGACTGAAAGCAATAAAATCTCAACTAGGTTATGTAATTTTTCAGCTATAAAATAAGTGATTTCATCATATGTAGCCCTGCCAAGATTTGACCTCAATAAATGCAGTATCTCTCGTTGCTTTCCAAAATGCTATAAAAATGCACAGCTTTGATTTTTGTGACATATATTTTCTAGCAGAGTTTTTACTTAGAATCAGTTTCTTGGATACCTGCTAAGTTGCGTATTAGTCATTTTCCTATATTCTATAACTTCTGAGGATTTTTTTCTTGGGCAAGGGTTTCTCTTATTCCAGTTGAATCATTTCTATCCACCAATATTGATAGTTTGAATTATGAGTCAGTTGAAATATTACAATATACTTGATACCTTGCCTTTTTTTTTTTTTGTAGAATTTGGAAATTCCAGAGAATACACTAAAAGTATTAACATATCACCAAGATACGTGATAAGAATAAAAAAAAAAAAACCTTGCAGGAGCAAAAACATTATCCCCACAATCACTTTATCTTCCAAAAGGGAAAAAAATAGTAGCTGTATTCTTCATTTCATTAAAAACTGCATAATATCATAGAATTTCATGACATTCTTCTGAATCCTTTCTTCTTGAGATTTTTGTAACTGCTCCCTTTATTTCTGATGGGCGTCTAATAACGTTGTCCATGTGGCTTGGAAAAAACAGCAGAATGTTAATTTATTCCCTAGTGCTACCTAAAGGCCCTGACATGGATCCAAGATTGGTGGCACCCTAATTTAAATAAAGCCAAGAACCAGGGTTGATCAGGTGGCATAGGGATAGCACAATGTGCTGTGAAGGGAGGACCCACTCCCTGATCAGGGCATATCAGGAGTATTTCAAATGTAATTGGTCCCCAGGGAGAGTGTAACTCACTCCTGTACACCCTTTCAGACCCTCTTAATGCCTTGCCAGCTGGAAGGGAAAGGACCTTCATTGCAGGCCCCACAAAAGAAAAGGGGTATGCAAGAGAGAGAGACTGAAAGAATTATAAAGAGGAAAATAGACAGCTGGAAAAGTGAAAAGGTAGACAATAATGTAGTACATATGAAAGTATAAAATCTACCAGTATAAAAAGGGTAGGTTCAATGGTCAGTAGACAATTAGATGCTGTTCTATAATTAAAAACACTGACTAATTACATAAAGTTAAAAGAAATTAGCACAGGAACCTTGTTTTCGGCCAAGTCCACATCAAAATGCTATAAAATCAAAGCATGAATTTAATCTTCTGTGGCTTTGAAGAAATCATAGTTTCTGAAGCTTGGAACATCTGCCCAAAGCCCTCCAAAGTATTACAAGACATACAGGATGTTCAGAGCTTAGCAACTGAATTTTAAAGAACAAAACAAAATAAAAACACTCTTTTCTCTTCTAAACTTCCCTTTCTCCTACGTCATTTATATGATCCATTAAATTATTTGATTCTAAGATAATATTTCCCAAATCTTCTTTCCCATTTTATCTGTTTATGGACAATACCATGTGCAGAATAACAATTTGCCAAAATGCAGCAGGATTTTTAATTGCTTAGATGAATGTTAAAAACTTAGCATTTTGCTAATTATCAAGGGGCACTTTATAAATCTCCCTCTTACCTTAAACTTAATGTACCATTATGGATCTATATAAAATTTCAAATTTCACTGTCAAAATAAAAAACTTTACTTGGGTGAAAAAAATTGAAATCATATTTGAAAGATTTTTGATGCTGACAATTGGCCATCTGTAGAGAAAACACTTTTATTTTCAGAAAGAATTGGTTCCTTGGCTCTCTTTTGGATTACAATTGGCTAATTCAATTATACTCTATGAAACTGAATAAGAAAAGAATCCTTTACAAAGACATGTAGAAAAATAACTCAAGTCTACCTTCTTTTAATAGACATGCCACTGGAAAGTTGCATGTATATTGGATTTTGTGAACCGAATCATATTCTCTCACTGTCTCCCATTGCAAGTTTAGAGATTTCTTTTCCCTGGTAACCTTGGGAAGAAATGAGCATGCTACTTCAGAGTTTGTAAATCAGTCATTAATTAAATGATTGTTTAGCACAGTCTGACATCTATCTTAAATTTTGGCCCAATTACATTCACTGATTTCAGAAAGTAGATATAAGAGGGGAACATGATATAATATCTTGTAAGAGAAGTTTTCTCAAAGAATTTTGGAGGAAAGAGATGCTAAAGAATGGAATTTTGACAATATAAACATATTTATCAAAGGTTTATTTATTTTATTGTTTTTTTCATAAAATCAACTCAATTTTATTTATTAATTCGATAGTTTTTTTCACTTTCAATTTTATCAGTTTCTCCTTTTAATTTTAGAATTTCAAGTTTAGTATTTAATTGGGGGGTTTTAATTTGATCTTTTTCTAGTTTTTAAGTTGCAAGCCCAATTCATTGATCATCTCTTTCTCTATTTTATTCAAGTAAGCCTCTAAAAATATAACATTTTGCCTTATTACCGCTTTGACTGCATCCCACTGATTTTGGCATGGTATCTCATTATTGTCATTTCTTTGGGTGAAATTATTGTGTGTGTAATTTGCTATTTCACCCAACTATTCTTTAGGAAGAGATTATTTCGTTTCCAATTATTTTTTGGTATATTTACCCCTATCTTTTTGTGGAATGTAGTTTTTATTGCATCATGTGAAAAGAAAACATTTACTATTTCTGCCTTTCTGCATTTAATTTTGAGGTCTTTACGTCCTAATATGTGGTTAATTGTTGTCTAGGTTCCATGAACTGCCAAGAAGAAAGTGTACTCCTTTCTGTCTCCATTCAGTTTTCTCCAAAGATCTATCATTGCCTATCTTTTCTAGTATTCTATAACTTCTTTCTTATTTATTATGTGATTTGATTTATCTAGTTCTGAGAAAGCAAGGTTAATATCTCCCACCATTATAGTTTTGCTATCTATTTCTTCTTGCAACTGTCTTAACTTCTCTTTTAGGAATTTAGATGCTACACCATGTGGTGCATATATGTTTAATATTGACATTGTTTCATTGTCTATGTTACCCTTTAGCAAGATGTAGTTTCCTTCCTTATCTCTTTTAATTAGATCAATTTTTGCTTTTGCTTGATCTGAGATAAAGATGGCTATCCCTGCTTTTTTGACTTCACCTGAAGCATAATAGATTCTGCTCCAGCCTTTTATCATTACTGCATACGTATCACCCTGATTTAAATGTGTTTCCTGTAAACAACATATTGCAGGGTTCTGCTTTTGATCCAGTCTGCTATCTGCCTCCACTTTATGGGAGAGTTCATCCCATTCATATTTATGGTTAAAATGCTATTCTGGAGAATGATTTGGAACTATGCTCAAAAAGTTATCAAACTGTGCATTCCCTTTGATCCAACAGTGTTACTACTGGGCTTATATCCCAAAGAGATCTTAAAGAAGGGAAAGGGACTTGTATGTGCAAGAATGTTTGTAGTGGCCAGAAACTGGAAACTGAGTGGATGCCCATCAATTGGAGAATGGCTGAATAAATTGTGGTGTATGAATATTATGGAATATTATTGTTCTGTAAGAAATGACCAACAGGCCTGGAAAGACTATAAACTGATGTTGAGTGAAATGAATAGGACCAGGAGATCATTATATACTTCAACAATAATACTATATGATGATCAATTCTGATGGATGTGGCCATTTTCAACAATGAGATGAACCAAATCAGTTCCAATAGAGCAGTAATGAACTGAACCAGCTACACCCAGTGAAAAAACTCTGGGAAATGACTAT
This sequence comes from Sminthopsis crassicaudata, assembly GCF_048593235.1. NCBI lineage: Eukaryota > Metazoa > Chordata > Mammalia > Dasyuromorphia > Dasyuridae > Sminthopsis > Sminthopsis crassicaudata. Next base: position 558,017,998 of record NC_133617.1, on the reverse strand, counting down.
GAACCACTACATAGAATTCCCAATCCCTCTAATTTTGTCAACTTTCGAGAATTGTATTTCTTTTATGGACATACATAAAGAGTGCATGTATAATTTGATTTTACTGATATAATATAAAAAAGGGAAGTAGAAGTAGAAAGAGGATAGTATCAGAAAAAGGGAAAAAGGGGAGATTAAAAAGAGGGAAATTACATCCCATGCAGAGGCAAAGGAAACCTATCATATCTGAGGGAATTTAACAGAGGGGGAAGAATATTATGTGAATCTTACTCTCATCAGATTTGACTCAAAGAGAAAATAATAGACATATTTGGTTTACAGAGAAAATTCTCTCACCTTATTAAAAAGCGGGAGAGGAGAAGGGAAAAGAAAAAGAGTAATAAGAGAAAGGTATAAGAAAGGGGAAGGGACTAAAAGGGGGTGGGAGGGATTCTAAAGAAGGAGAGCTGTGTGAGGCAAATGGTGCCCATAAGTTTAATATTGGAGAGGGGGGTAAGGAGAGAAAGAAAAAGAAAAGCATAATCTGGGAATAATAAGATGGCAGGAAATACAGAATTAGTAATTTTATTTTATTTTTTATCTTTTATTATCATTATTATTATTATTATTATTTTAGCTTTTTATTTACAAGATATATGCATGGGTAATTTTACAGCACTGACAATTGCCAAGCCTTTTGTTCCAATTTTTCTCCTCCTTCCCCCCACTTCACATTTCAGGAAGATGTTTTCTTTTTCCACTTTATCAATTTTTCTTTTAGTGAGTTGTATGCTTTTTCCTTACTTTCTTGCAGAGCTTCTCTTTCCTTTCCCTATTTTTCTTGTAACTCTCTTTTAAAATATTTTATAATTTCTTCTAGATGAGCCTTGTCTGATGGGGACCAAGTTACATCCTCCTTTGCAGCTTTGTCTGGAAACTTCCTGCTATTAAACTCCTCAGTGTTGAAAACCTGTTTTCTTTCTGTATAGAAGCTATCAATGGTTAGAGTTCCTTTGGTTTTATTACTCATTTTTTTTAAAGTTCTTAGGGTCTGCCTTCAGGGCAAGGAAGTTACCAGCTTCCTGTACAGAACAGGGATAGATATATGGACAGTAGCTCTCCTGCAAATGGCTGCAAAGAGTGGCTGAGCTGAGGAAATGCTGTGGAAAGAGCCCCACAATGGAAGTGCCTCTGCCCTGGGAAGCATAGCCATGCTGTGAAACTTCTACTGCCCCAAGCAGAGCCCCCTCCCTCCACCCCCTGCAAAAGCCCCATCTGATGCAGAATGTGGCTGCACGGCTATGCTGGGTGTGTGTTGCCAGGTCCTGTTAAATTCTAGCATTTTTTGGAGTGCACCTTTGGCTTTTGCTGATCTACTGCTTTGCAACCAAAGTAGAGTAGCCAACCTGTGATAAGAGTCCTCTCTGCAAATTGTGGAGAACGCCCCTGCTCCTGGTCCACTCAGTGTGCTACCCTCTATGTTCTGCCTCCCTGCCTGAGTTGGCCTTCTCCCACCAATCAGGACAAACCTTTTCTGGAGATCTTCCAGATTATCTTCATCTGGTAATTTGTTATACTCTCAATATTCGTGGATTTTACCAGTCAAGCACTATTTCTGAGGCTGAATATGGTAATTAGTAGTGAGGGTAGAAGGGGAGCTTAGAATGACTTTTGTGTCTTCTCTGCCATCTTGATTCCACCCCCTTGACCAAATCTCTCTCTCTCTCTCTCTGTATATATATATATATATATATATATATATATATATATATATGTGTGTGTGTGTGTGTGTGTATATATATATATACACACACATGTTTTAACCTTATACATGTTTTAACCTAGAAGCAAAAGAACAATGATTTACTTGGTTTTTTCTTATTGACTTTATTTGTTTACCTTTCTTGTGTTTCTCTTATCAGAAGTGTTTATATATAAAGTGTTTGGATCATCTTTTGCTTCTTTTGAAACCTAAGACTCATCTCATTGATAAAACAATCATTTTTTTCATCAATAATTTGGATCATTTTTGTGATATGTCATTATTGTGTGACAATTTACTCCTTTGCATTTTAAAATTTACTCCTTTGCATATTACAATGTCATACTTTAATTTCTCAATCACTACTGTATGAGTAGTTTTTTGAGATGTGAATATTTACCTTGCTAAATGATAGGATTTCTCTAGATTGCTTGTAATATATATGCTTTTATAATGTATTTCTGAAGTTTGGCCATAACATATCTTGGTAAGTGAAATTTAAATATTTGTTATATTTATCATCTATGAATTCTATGCCTCTCAGCTTTGCTCTTTGTTTTTAATATTTCTAGGTAATTTTAAATTGTTTTCTGGAATTACTGCATTAGATTTTAATATATCTGATTTTTCTGGAAGCTTATAAACTTTAGGTTGTCACTGTGTACCCGAAACCCTTTGATTTTCTAGAACTGATTTGTTTTCCCATTGTTGTTATATTTTAATTTAATGTTTAATTTTTTCCATCTCTCTATTTTTGAGTTCCAATTCTTTTTACCCCTAAAAAGTTTGGAATAGCTTCTTCATTGTGTTAAAATTGTCACCTTTCTAACAATTTTAATTTTTTTTTCCTTGAGGACTTTAATTCCAACTTTAGCACTGATTCTTATTTCTTTTCATTTTTTAATTCTCTGTCTGAACAACTAAGAAGCTTTTTTTTATTTATTTCTCTTTGTTAAATTATTCCTAGAGGAAGAATAGAATTTATTCCCTTCTGTTTCATGGTAGAATTTTTTTCCTACTATCTTTCTTTATGTAGCTTTCATTAATTCCATTGTATTATTACATGCATTTTATTTCTCCTTCCTAATGAATCTTACAACAAGTTAATCTGTATGACTTATGTACTCTTATTCTTTTTGCTTTCTGTCCATCTCCTTTCTAGAAATCTTTGTGTCACACTGTTTAATGCTGTATTCTTGAACCAGTTTCTCCCACTCATTTTTTCTTCCAAATCACCATAATTCAGTACTTTCAAAGACTCCTCAATTTAAGGGACAGGAAGGAATATGCAGCTGGATCAGGGACTAATAGAAATTCTGATGGGAGATAAAATATGTAGGTTTATATGCCTCATTTCTTTCAGTATGGGAATCTTTAACCCCTTTAGTAGAAAACACACACTTTTTATTGCTATGCCCCCTCCCCAACCACAGCTGCTTTCTTCATGGCAAAAATAAGCAATTTCTGAAATCTTCCCTCCATTCCCCTTTTATAAGTAAAGGGGTGGTCAATTTGGACTTCTGCTGAAAAGAAACTTTGAGGGAATAGGATTCAATATTTGATTGCACCATCTTTTTTTAGAACTTGGCAATTGGTCTTAATCTAACTCCCAAAATATTTCAAAAATTCTTTCTTACATAATTATTAAAATAATTTCAATATGAAGTCTATATTTTATATCTTTTCTTAATGTCAATGTCTTAAAATTGTGTGATCATTTTAATTTTGATCATTTCCATAGATTATAAATTACATGAATGAATAATTACTTTAGATTAGTGTAATAGGGCATTTAATGCATACCAGTATACATTAAACATTACAAAACTGATCCTAGCTTTTTACTAGGATATTCCACTGCAAATATTTTTAACCTAAAGCTATCATTAAAAGGAAAGGGAGAACTATTTACCAAAACACTTGCTTCATTTATAACAATAAAACAATTAAAAACAATCTCTTATGGTTAGGTATGATGTGAATAAGTGATCAAAAATTAATGTAAAAGAATATGTGGGTATTATAAAAATAAATAAGAAAAATTCAAGGAAATACAGAAGTATTTACAGAATATGATAAAAAGCAAGATTAATAGAAAAGCATGCACACTAAATCCATCTATACAGCAAAAGTAAAAAGTAAAGAATAAGTATTTTTTTCTGTTAGTTAATATTTTATATTTTAGTTGTAGGGGGTGGGGCCAAGATGGCAGAAACAACACACATTTTTCTTTGAGCTTCTCTACAAACCTCACAATAATTCTGAAATCCAGCCTCTGAATTAGCTCTGAACCAGCAGAACCCACAAATATTGGGAGTACAACAAATTACTAGCAAAAAATATTTTCAAAGATCACCAGAAAAGGCCTGTTTTAATTGGAAACAATACAAATTGGAAATTAACACAAATAACAGACTTACAAACCCCAGTGCAGACAATGCAGCGTCACAAGGCATTGCTGACTCTGCCTACATTGCTGACTCAATATGGCAGAGATGCTACAGGGAAGAAGCCACAGGAATCTACAGCAGTGTTTGCCACTATACCCTGGTTGCAAGCCAGTAGATCAGCAGAGAAGTTATAAAACATCCAACACAAACACAAAACATCAATAGTGAGCCCCAAAACGCCAGATTCTCAGGAGATCTGGCCACACCCATCCAGTTCCAGGAGTGAATCAGGACTGACCCAATTCAGCTGTGGCTGCTTGAAAAATCCCCCCATCCCTAAAAGCAGACCTTAACTTTAAAAAAAAAAAAAAAGTGAGTACAAAAGTAAAGAGTACTCTGACAATAGACACCTTTTCTTGCAAAAGAGAAAAATATATTTCACACCCTGAGGAGACTAAAGGCAGATTGTCTCCAGAAGAAGCCCCAAAAGGTGACATATTCTTGTCCCCATCACACAAGGATCTCCTAGAAGAAATTTAAAAAGATCTTAAAAGAGAGTTAGAGATTAATAAAATTGAAAGTAAAAAAACTATTGAATTAATTAATAAAACTAAGAGTTGGTTCTATGAAAAAACCAACAAAATAGACAAACCCTTAGTAAACCTGATTAAAAAAAGGAAAGAGAAAAAGCAAATTGTTAGTCTTGAAAATGAAAAGGGTGAACTCACCACTAATGAAGAGGAAATTAGAACAATAGTTAGGAGCTACTTTGCTCAACTTTATGCTGATAAATTCGATAACTTAAATGAAATGGAAGAATACCTTCAAAAATATAGCTTGCCCAGATTAACAGAGGAAGAAGTAAGTAGTCTAAATAGTCCCATCTCAGAAAAAGAAATAGACCAAGCTATTAACCAACTTCCTAAGAAAAAGTCCCCAGGACCAGATGGATTTACAGGTGAATTCTACCAAACATTTAAAGAACAACTAACTCCAATGCTATGTAAACTATTTGAAAAAATAGGGATTGAAGGAGTCCTACCAAATTCCTTCTATGACACAGACATGGTACTGATACCTAAACCAGGTAGATTGAAAACTGAGAAAGAAAACTATAGACCAATTTCCTTAATGAATATTGATGCTAAAATCTTAAATAAGATATTAGCAAATAGACTTCAGAAAATCATCCCCAGGATAATACACTATGACCAAGTGGGATTTATACCAGGAATGCAGGGCTGGTTTAATAATTAGGAAAACTATTAGTATAATTGACCATATTAATAATCAAATTAATAAAAACCATATGATCATCTCAATAGATGCAGAAAAGGCATTTGATAAAATCCAACATCCATTCCTACTAAAAACGCTTGAGAGTATAGGAATAAATGGACTATTCCTTAAAATAATAAGGAGCATATATTTAAAACCTTCAGTAAACATCATATGTAATGGTGTTAAACTAGAACCTTTCCCTGTAAGATTAGGAGTGAAACAAGGTTGCCCACTATCACCATTACTTTTCAATATAGTACTAGAAACGCAAGCCTCGGCAATAAGAGCCGAGAAAGAGATTCAAGGAATTAGAGTAAGAAATGAGGAAATCAAATTATCACTTTTCGCAGATGACATGATGGTATACTTAGAGAACCCCAAAGACTCTGCTAAAAAGCTATTAGAAATAATTCAGAATTTTAGCAAAGTCGCAGGATACAAAATAAATCCACATAAATCCTCAGGATTTTTATACATTAACAACACAATCCAACAGCAAGAGATACAAAGAGAAATTCCATTCAAAATAACAGTTGATAGTATCAAATATTTGGGAATATATCTACCAAAGGAGAGTCAGGAATTATATGAGCAAAATTACAAAACACTTGCCACAAAAATAAAGTCAGATTTAAATAATTGGAAAGACATTCAGTGCTCTTGGATAGGCTGAGCGAATATAATTAAGATGACAATACTCCCCAAACTAATCTATTTATTTAGTGCTATACCAATCAGACTTCCAAGAAACTATTTAAATAACCTAGAAAAAATAACAACAGAATTCATATGGAACAACAAAAGGTCGAGAATTTCAAGGGAAGTAATGAAAAAAAAAATTAAGTGAAGGTGGTCCAACTGTACCTGATCTAGAACTATATTATAAAGCAACAGTCACCAAAACCATTTGGTATTGGCTAAGAAATAGACTAGTTGATCAGTGGCATAGGTTAGGTTCACAGGGCAAGATAGTGAATAAAAATAGCAATCTAGTGTTTGACAAACCCAAAGATCCCAAATTTTGGAATAAGAATTCATTATTTGACAAAAACTGCTGGGAAAACTGGAAATTAGTATGGCAGAAACTAGGCATGGACCCACATTTAATACCACATACTAAGATTAGATCAAAATGGGTCCAAGATTTAGGTATAAAGAATGAAATCATAAATAAATTGGAGGAACATGGGATGGTTTACCTCTCAGACTTGTGGAGGAGGAAGGAGTTTGTGTCCAAGGGAGAACTAGAGACCATTATTGATCACAAAATAGAAAATTTTGATTACACCAAATTAAAAAGTTTCTGCACAAACAAAACTAATGCAAACAAGATTAGAAGGGAAGTAACAAATTGGGAAAATATTTTTACAGTTAAAGGTTCTGATAAAGGCCTCATCTCCAAAATATACAGAGAATTGACTTTAATTTATAAGAAATCAAGCCATTCTCCAATTGATAAATGGACAAAGGATATGAACAGACAATTTTCAGATGATGAAATTAAAACTATTTCCACTCATATGAAAGAGTATTCCAAATCACTATTGATCAGAGAAATGCAAATTAAGACAACTCTGAGGTATCATTACACACCTGTCAGATTGGCTAAGATGACAGGAACAAATAACGATGAATGTTGGAGGGGCTGGGGGAAAACTGGGACACTGATGCATTTTTGGTGGAGTTGTGAAAGAATCCAACCAATCTGGAGAGCAATCTGGAATTATGCCCAAAAAGTTATCAAACTGTGCATACCCTTTGACCCAGCAGTGCTACTACTGGGCTTATATCCCAAGGAAATACTAAAAAAGGGAAAGGGACCTGTATGTGCCAAAATGTTTGTGGCAGCCCTTTTCATAGTGGCTAGAAGCTGGAAGATGAATGGATGTCCATCAATTGGAGAATGGATGGGTAAATCATGGTATATGAATGTTATGGAATATTATTGTTCTATAAGAAATGACCAACAGGAGAAATACAGAGAGGCTTGGAGAGACTTACATCAACTGATGCTAAGTGAAACGAGCAGAACCAGAAGATCTTTATACACTTCAACCATGATACTGTACGAGGATGTATGCTGATGGAAGTGGATATCTTCAACATAGAGAAGAGCTAATCCAATTTTAATTGATTAATGATGGACAGAATCAGCTACATCCAGAAAAGGAACACTGGGAAATGAGTGTAAACTGTTATTTTTACCTTTTGAATCCAATTCTTCCTGTGCAACAAGAAATTCGGTTCTACACACATATATTGTATCTAGAATATACTGTAATATATTTGACATGTATAGGACTGCCTGCCATCTGGGGGAGGGGGTTGGGGGAGGAAGGGAAAAAATCTGAATAGAAGTAAGTGCAAGGGATAATGTTGTAAAAAATTACCCATGCATATGTACTGTCAAAAAAAAAGTTATAATTATAAAATTTAACAAAAAAAAAGAAAATTAACACAATCAGGAGAGGAGGTCATGGACTCTTGTGGTTTATGACCATATAATCTCCTTTAACTTCTGTGAAATTGGCCTCCTCTCTCTGTAGAACTCAGTGATGGGACCACCCGCTTCTCACAAGATTCTAATAAAGCTTCTGTTCTTCACTTTGAAAAAAAAAAAAAAGAGAGAGTTAGAATAAAAACTGGGGAAAGGAATGAAAAATTTGCAAGAGATTCTGGAAAAGACAACAGAAACTATCTGAAGAATATTCACTACAAAAGAGACTTACTGAAATGAAAAAAGCATATTACTCATTAAAAGATAAATTTGATAAAATAGAAAAAGAAAGCAACTCCAAGAAAAATAGAATTTGTGAAACCAAAGAAAATAACTCTTCAAAAAAACAGAATTTGTAAAATGAAAAAAAAAAACCTCATAGAACAAAACAATTCATTTAAAAATTCAATTTGACAAATACAAAAAGAAGTAAAACAAAGTAAAGGAAGAAAGTAACTCATTAAAATTCAGAATTTAACAAATGGATATGAATGACTCAATGAGACAGCAAGAATCAATCAAGCAAAACCAAAAAAATGAAAAAAATGGAAAAAAATGTCAAATACCTAACTGGGAAAACAACCAACCTGGAAAATAGACCTAGAAGAGACAAACTAAGAATTATTGGATTCCCTGAAATAAATGATGAAAAAAAGAACCTAGACACTATCTTACAGGAAATCATCAAAGGGAACTGCCCAGATATCATAGAAACAGACAGCAAAATGACCATTGAAAGAATTTACCGAATGCCCCTTGAAAGAGACTCCAAAATTAAAATTCCAAGGAATATTGTAACTAAATTTGAGAACTATCAGACCAAGGAAAAACTATTACAAGCAGCCAAAAAGAAGCTATTCAAATACCGAGGAGCCACAATAAGGATTACTCAAGACCTAGAAGCTTCCACTTTAAAGGATCAAAGGGCCTGGAATCTGATATTCCAAAAGGTGATGGAATTTAGAATGCAGCCAAGAATAAATTACCCTCCTAAACTGGGCATTTTCTTTCAAGAAACAAGATGGGTATTCAATGAAACTGGTGAATTCCACTTATTTTTGATGAAAAGACCAGAGCTAAACAAAAAATTTGACCTCCAAATATAGAACTCAAGAGAAGTGTAAAAAGCTAAAAAGAAAAAAAAATTCTTAGGAACTGTATTTCTGTTATGGGTATACATTAAGAGTACATGTATAATCTGATTTTACTATTATAATATAAAAAAGAAACTAGAGATGGAAAGGGGATTGTAACAAAAAACAAAAGGAAAAGTGGAGATAAAATGAGGGAAATTATATCTCAGGAAGAGAAAAAGAAAACATATTATAATTGAGGGAAAGAAGGGAAGTTGAAAAATATTGTGTGAATCTTACTCTCATCAGCTTTGGCCCAAAGAAAGAATATTAGTTATATTTGGTTTCACTGAGAAACATCTCTCACCTTATAGAAAAGTGGGAGGGGAAAGGGAAAAAGGAAAGGGGTAGGCTAAATAGAAGGAAAAGATAAATAGTAGAGGAAAGGTATAAAAAAGGAGTAGGGTCTCTAAAGGGGAAGAACTGCTTGAGGCAAATAGTGCTTATAAGTAAAATACTGTGAAGGAGGGAAAGGGGAAAAGGAAAGAGAAAAGCATAATATGTGGTTAATAAGATGGCAGGAGATACAGAATTAGTAGTTTTAACTGTAAATGTGAATGAGGTGAACTCTTCCATAAAAGGTAAGTGGATAGCAGACTGAATTAAAAACCAGAATCCTTCAATATGTTGTTTACAAGAAACACATTTAAAGCAGAGTGAAACATACAGAGTAAAGGTAAAATAATGGAGCAGAATATATTATACTTCAGGTAAAGTTAAAAAAAAACAGGGGTAGCTATCTTGATCTCAGATTAAGCAAAAGCAAAAATTGACTATATCTTGCTAAAGGATACCATGGAAAATGAAGCAATATCAATATTAAACACATATGCATCACATGGTGTAGCATCTAAATTCCTAAAGGAGAAGTTATGAGAGTTGCAAGAAGAAATAGACAGCAAAACTATAATGGTGGGAGATCTCAACCTTGCTTTCTCAGAACTAGATAAATCAAACCACAAAATAAATAAGAAAGAAGTTAAAGAGGTAAATAGAATACTAGAAAAACTAGATATGATAGATCTTTGGAGAAAATTGAATGGAGACAGAAAGGAGTACACTTTCTCCTTAGCAGTTCATGGAACCTAGACAACAATTGACCATTAGGACACACAGACCTCAAAATCAAATGCAGAAAGGCATTTTTATTACATCATCAGATGATGTAATAAAAATTACATTCAATAAAGGTGCAGGGGAAAATAGACCAAAATTATCTCATCCTAAAGAACGAATGGGTAAAACAGCAAATACCAGGCACTAGAGAGTATAGGAATAAATGGAATTTTCCTTAAAATAGTCAATAGCATCTATTTAAAATCATCAGCAAGCATCATATGTAATGGGGATAAACTTTTACCATTCCCTGTAAGATCAGGGGTGAAACAAGGTTGCCCACTATCACCATTGCTATTCAATAGTGTATTAGAAATGCTAGCCTTGGAAATAAGAGAAGAAAAAGAGATTAAATTAATTAAAATAAGCACTGAGGAAGCCAAATTATCACTCTTTGCAGATGATATTGCAGATATTTGCAAATGATAGTTAGAAAACCCCAGAGAATCAACTAAAAAGCTATTAGAAATAATCCACAATTTTAGCAAAGTTGCAGGATACAAAACAAATCCACATAATTAACATTCTCATACATTACTAACAAAATCCAACAGCAAGAGATACAAAGAGAAATTTCATTTAAAATAACTGTCAATAATAAAAAAATATTTGGGAATTTATCTGCCAAGGGAAAATCAGGAACTATATAAGCAAAACCACAAAACACTTTCCACACAAATAAAGTCAGATCTAAGCAATTGGAAAAATAGCACATGCTCATGGATAGGTCGAGCAAATATAATAAAGATGAAAATTCTCCTTTAATCTATTTATTTAGTACTATATCAATTAAACTCCCAAGAAATTATCTTACTGACTTAGAAAAAAATAACAACAAAATTCATCTAGAAGGACAAAAGATAAAGAATTTCAAAGGAATTAATGAAGAGAAAAATAAATGAAGGTAGCTTAGCTGTACCAGATCTAAAACTGTATTATGAAATAGTGGTCATCAAAACCATTTGATACTGGCTAAGAAACAGTGAAGTTGATCAGTGGAATAACTTAGGTTCACAGAACAAAATAGCCAATGACTATAACAATCTAGTATTTGACAAACTCAATGACCCCACAGTTAGGGATAAGAATTCACTATTTGATAAAAGCTGCTGGGAAAATGGGAAACTAGTATGGCAGAAAGTAGGCATAGACCCACACTTAACACCATATACCAAGATAAGGTCAAAATGGGTTCATGATCTAGACATAAAGAATGACACTATAAGCAAATTAGAAGAACAAAGGATAGTTTACCTCTCAGATTTGTGGAGGAGGAAGGAATTTGTCACCAAAGAAGAACTAGAAATCATTACTGATCATAAAATAGATGATTTTCATTATATTAAGTTAAAGTTTTCTTACACACAAAACTAATGCAGACAAGATTAGAAGAAAAGCAATAAAGTGGGAAAATATTTTTACGTCCAAAGGATCTGATAAAGGCCTCATTTCTAAAATATATGGAGAATTGATGCAAATTTATAACAGTTCAAACCATTCTCTAATTGATAAATGGTCAAAGGATATGAACAATTTTCAGATGAAGAAATTGAAACTATTTGTAGCCACATGAAAAGGTGCTTCAAATCACTATTGATCAGAGGAAATGCAAATTAAGACAACTCTGAGACACCATTACACACCTGTCAGATTGGCTAAGATGATAGGAAAAGATAGTGATGAATGTTGGAGGGCATATGGGAAAATTGGGATATTGCTACATTGTTGGAGGAACTCTGAACAGATTTAATCATTCTGGAGAGCAATTTAGAACTATGCTCAAAAAGTTATCAAACTGTGCATGCCCTTTGATCCAGCAATGTTTCTATTGTCATTATATACCAAAGATCCTAAAGGAGGGAAAGGGACTCACATGTGTAAAATCTAGGCTAGCTCCCTGGAGACCTCAAGATCAACCAGTCAGGATAAGCAAAAGTTCTATGTCTTTAGGGGGAGAAGTGAAGGAGATGGAGAAAACTGCCACAAGTTCTCCACCAACCTCCCTTCTCCTAGTCCTCCTGCAAAGTGAGTCTGGCTTGTCCCACTCTCCCCTTTAATTCCTCCTATGATTATCTGTATACACCAAAAGAGGGAGCCAGCAGGGAATAGTGAAAAGGGCCATTTTTCCAAGCATATTCTAATAGAGTTATTGTCCAATAGATAATTAGCCTTGAGTTCTCAGTTGTCTCATTCAAGCACGCCTTTTAAGAGTTTCAGCCCTTTACACACATGTGCAAAAATGTTTATGGCAGCCCTCTTTGTAATGGCAAGAAACTGGAAACTGAGTGGCTGCCCATGACTTAGAGAATGGCTGAATAAATTATGGTATATGAATGTTATAGAATACTATTGCTCTGTAAGAAATGTACCAGCAGGATGATTTTAGAGAGGCTTGGAGACACCTACATGAACCAGGAGATCATTATACATGGCAACAACAAGACTATTCAATGAGCAATTCTGATGGAAGTGGCTCTCTTCAATATTGAGATGATTCAAACCAGTTCCACTTGTGCAGTGATGAAGAAAGCCATCTACACTTAGAGAGAAAAACCATGGGAACAGAGTGTGTAACATAACAGCATTCTCACTCTCTCTGTTGTTATTTGCTTACATTGTGTTTTCTTTCTCAGTTTTTCTTCTTCTTCCTTCTTGATCTGATTTTTCTTGTTCAACAAGATAATTGTATAAATATGTATACATATATTGGATCTAACATGTATTTCAACATATTTAATATGTATTGATCTACCTGCCAGCTAAGGGGTAGGGGGAAGGAGGGGAAAATTTTCAACAAAATGTTATACAAGGATCAATGTTGGAAAAATTATCCATGCATATGCTTTGTAAATAAAAAGCTTCAATAAAAAATAAGAAACCCAAAAATATATAAAGTTAAAAAACTATATTTTATAATTTATCAAAATCTACTATAGAACTTGTTGAGGGTCATATTAGTATCTAATTTTGCCTTTTTGATAATTTGTTTTGTTGATTCTCTTATGAAATGTATAATATACAAAAGTAAAAGGAGTTAGAGTCTTTGAAAAGTATAATAATCCAGGAAAAAAGGTTAAAGTATGTAATGAAACTTTAAGCCATATGTCTTCATTTAAGATTGGTTTCAAAGGTCTTAGACAATATGTGTACATATGAATATGAATAAAGAGTAGAGATAGATGTTAAGAAAACTAAGACCAAAAGAACATCTTTTTCCATCAAAATATCCAGATTGTGTGGTACCATTGATTTTTAGATTAAATTATTTGTATCATTGTCCAACTATCCTATGCCACTTTGGACAAGCAGAAAAAAGCTGAACTGAATTCTGCCCAGCATTATCATATGGATTGTGTCTTATACAGATTTTTTCTTATTAAATAAAGCTTTTTATTTTCAAAACATATGCATGGACAATTTTGCAATATTGATCATTACAAAGCCTTGCATTCCAATTCTCCCTCCACCCCTTTTCAGAGTCAACAAGTAATACAATACATGTTAAACATGATAAAAATATATGATACAGATTTTTAATCTCTTTTTAAGATAATAATAGTGTTCTGATATTTTCTGGATGCTAACGATACAATTCTTTCTTTTTGTACTGAACAGGTAAAATATAAATGACTAAGATACCAAAGTAAAAGAAAAGCCCTCCATACATCTGTGGTCATCTCCAAAAAAAGTCAGAAAAATGGTAATATTCTAAATATTATCCATAAATACTATTTTGCTCTGAGGGCCTTAATAATTACAATGTTATAAAGACATGAAATTTATTAAAAACAGTATTTCAGTCTGTAAGTAACCTGGAAAATTCCTTTATTCTTTAGTCCACACACTTTTTTGTGCATCAATTTCATCTTGAATTTCCAAGATCTGAATTAATTGCAGGTGCCTGTTTCCAACAACAGTGTAGTTCTTAAATTACACATGTCAGGGCATCACTTGCATAGTGTCACATCCTGTTAGGTTTCTTCCCTCTGTAAGCTGGCATAACACAGTATGACATGATAGAAAAGCGTTGACATGGTACAAGATGTCAAAAAGAAATACAAAGTTTTAGCAGATAATATGGGATAGATATTTTGAGTAATCTAAATTTTTGAGTGACTCTGATTGCCAGAAAAATTATCATGTTACTGCTTGAAAAAGCTGATAGTTAAAAGGTTTTTCATATGAAAAACTTGACAAGAAAACTTCAATAATAATATGAATATTAACGTTTGATAAATTTCAACTATAACATAAAATATGTTTTTTAAGATTTTTGTCCGCCTGCATTTTTTGATTTCCTTCACAGGCTAATTGTGCACTATTTCAAAGTCTGATTCTTTTTGTACAGCAAAATAACTGTTTGGACATGTATACATATATTGTATTTAACTTACACTTTAACATATTTAACATGTATTGGTCAACCTGCCATCTGAGAGAGTGGGGGGAAGAAGGGGAAAAGTTGGAACAAAAGGTTTTGCAATTGTCAATGCTGAAAAATTACCTATGCATATATCTTGTAAATAAAAAGCTATAATAATAATAAAAAAAGAAAGTGAAGAGATGAGGGGAAAGTATCTACCTGTTAGCTACCATATACTAAGAAATACTTTCCATGTATTATCTATTTTGATCTTCAAAACAATCCTGGGAGGAAGGTGCTGTTATTATAGCCATTTTACACATGAGGAAATTGAAGCAAATATAAAGTGACTTGTGCAGAATTACACTGCCAATAATTATCAAAGGCTTCATTTGAACTCAAGTCCTCCTCATTTCAGGCCCAGTCTTTTATTTATCACACCACCTAACTATTTTACATGTATTTTTTATATATTTACAATTATATATGTATATTTTCCTCAATGAATATGCATATATATGTCCATTCATTTATTTGAAATTTCATGGAGCCCCTATTATGTGTCACTCTTTGACATAGACATTATGGACAAAAATACAGTGAATCAAAAAATTTTTATTCAGAAGTAGTTTATTTTTATGGTAGATACAATAAGTAGATAAATGTAAATATAAATAGGCAGATACATCTGTATCTGTGTACATACACATACAAATATACAAATACACATGGGATAGCTAGGTGACACAGTGGACTGAATGCCAGTTCTGGAGTCAGAAAGATTCATCTTCATGAATTCAAATCTATACTCAGACATTTACTAGCAAAGTGACATTGTATGACAGGTAAGTCATCTGACTCTATCTTACTTTCCTCATTTGTAAAATGAACTGAAGAAGGAAATGACAAATCCCTCTAGTATCTTCACCAAGAAAACTCTTAAATGGCGCCATGAAGAGTCAGACACAATTGAAATGACTGAACAATATAAACATAAATGTAAAGAAAATAATTAGAAATCAGTGTAAAATAGTTAAATACAAAATAGTTTGATAGGCACAGAAGTGGAGATGGTGGAAGATAGTGTACAACAGTGGTTTAGAGAACCAGAAAAGACTTCATGAAGCATATGGTTCCTTTTTTGAGGTAAGAAGAGATTGCATTTTAGGGCAGAGGCAATATAAAGGCAGAAGATGAGCAAAGGAATGACTTTATGTGAGGAACAGATAAAAAATCAGTTTGACTGAAGTGAAAAATATGTGAAGGAGAATAATATGTAATGATTCCAGAAGAATAGATTGAGACCCTGTTGTGAAAGGCTTTAAAAACAGATTTACATTTTATTATAAGAGTTACAGAAAACCACTGGAGTTGAATAGGAGAGTAAGTTAGGATCATCCAGTGGTCCTTAATAATTATCTTAGAACATAATAATCATTGAAGAATCAAAGCTGCAAGCAACTCAAATAGAAATGAAACAAGTGTAATAACCAAGTTGAAGCATATTTCCACTGACACCCTACATGCAAACATTTACATGAAGGATAGTGTTGAAGAAATGTATGGTCAGAAAAAAAAAAGCCAGGACTGTTATGTAGACAAAGATACAATAGGAAAATGTTCTAAGTGCTGCACTGCTATCTAACAAATGTATTTAGGAAGTTTTAGGAACATTACGTGTTCATAGCCAAAAATACTTATATATTTAGAAAGAAGAAGAAGAGTGGGAAAAGTTTAAAAGATGCTGTTCTATATAATTTATCTTCTTTGAATTCCCAGAAAACTGAGAGGCTAAGTGACTTGCTTAGGATCATACAACCAGTATGTCACAGAGGCAAAACTTGAATCATTGTGAAAGAAATAGAAAGTATAAAGTAAAATAAAACAGAGAGACTACTCAATCAGGATTTTGTGAACTATAAAACTCAGTAATCCTTCAAAATTTTTGGTATAATGAAGACAGAAAAAAAGTCTGGAAATTCATCTTTAAAACATCCTTTGAAGAAAAAGAGATAATTTTAAAACTGGAAGATTTTATGGAACAAAATTTTCCCAGCAGAGGAACTAAAAGATAAAGCTGAATGTAGATTTCTTAAACCACCAAAAAAATTATGTCTTTCTCAGGAATCTTCTTAGAGCTTCTATTGAAGAGTGTGGAGATTTGAACTGGGTAAGATAGAGAATTAGTAAATGTGTAATAGATATTTGAACTAAATGAAATGTATAAATGAGTGGGACCTCACTTTAGAGGACCTGATTTTGACATATAAGGTCTCGTCAAGACAAAAGACCTGAAATTCCATATCAAGCATAGTTGTAAAAGGTTGTGTAGTATTGTAGTACAAACTGAATGCTAAAATGATGGTATAAATTCTTCCTTTACAACAATAACAACAACAACAAAATTCGGTTCTGCACATATATATTGTACCTAGGATATACTATAACATATTTAATATGTATGGGAATGCCTGCCATCTAGGGGAGAGGGGAGAGGGAAGGAGAGGAAAAATATAGAACAGAAGAGAGTACAAGGGATAATGTTGTAAAAAATTACCTATGCATATGTACTGTCAAAAAATGTTATAATTATAAAATTAATAATAAAAAATGAAAAATAAAATAAAATAATGGCATCTAGTAAACAGAAGAATTACCAATCAAAACTGTGATTCAACTAGAGAGCTGATTGCAAATATTGATAGAAAAAGGAATAATACAACTTGAGAGAGAAATACAAAATGACTCAAGTGGGCAAAGGACTACAAATATGGCATAATCAGTTCTAAAGGAATCTCTAGAAAATGATGTATCAGAATAGACATTTCACTTGCACATAGTTGTTAAAAGTAAAAAAAATTGAGAAATGAGTAGTGACTCCTAAATAGTTTAATTTATTAAAAACTTATCTAAATTAGTTATTTTAAAAACCTCATATGTCAATTGAAGATCATCTCTAACCATCAATACTTCTTAACTTTTGGACCTAGAATTGCACTATTCAGCTCTCCCAAAATTTTAGTCTCTCAAAAAAAAGACACTTTCTCCATGACATAAGTATTAAATTCTGTTTTATCAGAAATTATTTTCTTTAATCTTCTCAGTGTTGACAGTTGATTCATTTGATACATTGACTCTCTCACACAAAGCATTCTTAGTCTTTTTTCTCAGTGGCATATTCTCATTTCAGTCATGACTGTTAAACTTCTTCAAATGACATTTAAACTGCTACATTTCAAATATTCTATTTATTTTTAAAGATATTATAGTTTTGAAACTTTCTGTGGAAGGAACTATTGAAATTAGAATTAGATATAAAAATATCAAGAGGATGGCCTTTGAATCATTGGATACCTCGTCTATGAATGATCTTTGGGGTAATATGAACTACAATCAACCAATATGAAAAGATGTAGATGAATTGTGATCTTCATTAATGGAAAGAGTACCAATGAGATCACAGGTCTACAGCACTATATATTGATGAAAGCAATCACTTAGGATAATTTTTGAGAAACATAATTTATATATCCCTGTAAATTTTTTATTTATTAACTCCCTATATTAAAGAGAGAATTTTGTTGAATAGTTTGCATAAAGAATAAAATAGTAAAGATAGATGTAATGAATGATTTAGTAAATTGCTCTTTACTGAATCTTCTTTTTGTTTTTAAACATAGCTTATCCAAATACCTGAATTCACATGATTTAAATTAGTTATAACAAAGGAAAACAATCAATTAAAGAAGCCACTTGACCACTACCCAAGCATAAAAGATATAAGTTTATAATGAAAATTGTATGTATAGCTAGTACAGGAAGAGGATTAATTTAGTACATGTATTTTTGTTTTTACATTTTTAATTAATGCTCAATTTTTCTTATTTTAAAAACTGCATTTATACTCATTTTAATTGAATAAAATATTCAGTGTGTGTATATTTTTGAGGACAATAAAGGCAAGCATATTTAATTTACTTTCATACTTGCTAAAGTAGGTTTCTACAATCATGACTCCATTTCAAATATAATACATTTGTTTTTATGAACTTATACAAAATATCAAAAGCCTTTGTTTCTAAGGTTTCACTAGTAAAGCTGTATAGTAGTCAATTATAATGAGGTTCAAGTGAATTAGTGGATTTTGTTTTTTTTATTTATTGTACTATTAAGTGAAATAAAAAGTAACAGTTTGATGACAATATCTTTTTGATGTATATGTTTTCACAGTGTATGTTATTCATCAAAACCAAAAAAGCAACTCATTAGCAAATTGGCAGGCAACTAACTGTTTGACAAATAAAAATGAAACTAAATAATTGAAACACATGAGAGCTTTGCTTTAATTTTTTGAGAAATTAAAGATTATGCAGCATAGCCAAACCTTGGTGTCTTCAACATATTCATATCTCTACACCGTTCCTCTTCATTTTCCCTCCAGATTCAGAGAAGGAAGGATGAAAGTTCTTTTTCTAAAGTTACGCTTTCCTATCACTTGAGCAGTCTTTTAATAAAATTAATTCTTTCTTTTTCCCAATGTCTTCAACTTCTTTACTAATCTCTCATTAAATATTTGAATTCTCTGTAAGATTTATATTCTCCTTCATGTAGGTGCTCCCTCCAATAATACAAAACAGAACTAATTCATGCTCATTGTGAGTAACTCTTTTCCATGTCGTTCCATAAATCATATGCATAGGGACCTAGAATAGGGCAGGAGGGGGAGAATTGGGAAATGTTCTATAGGTCTCCTAATATTCATGGATGTGAATGGAATATGAAAGCTGTACAGGAGTCCTCACCATTAAGACGAGGCCTTCTTTCTTTCCCATATATTTCTTGGATGACATCCCTAACTTTCCTTCTCTTTAATAATTCTTTACTTTTTTCCTTCTCTGTAGCTCATTAGTAATGTGCTATAGCCTACTTAAGCCCATGAAACAACACCTCATTATCCTTGTATGACTCTCAACATCAATTCTTCAGACACTTTAATACTCCATGAATCACAGTGATAGAGCATCACCACAACAATATTAATGGAGAAAAGACAGATTTTTCTTTTCATGGAAAAGTTTTAAGTTTTTAAAAGCACTCTAAAATTTTCCAAAGGTATTTGAACTTGCACTTCTCCTCTTGTAAAAATCTAAGCCCAGTTCATTGAACATGCAGAGTGTATTTGCTTATGATTATCTCTCCATTTTTGTGTCTATCTGTGTAGACAGATACAGCCACATATACCTATATGTATGTATGTATGTATGTATTGCTGCACATATCAGTCATGCACATATCATTATATGCACATACTTATATAGGTATATGCTTCAGAATGAATGTATCATATGTTTATATGTTCCATACATGTATATGATTATATCAGAATATATGCATTTGTGTATAGTGGAAATAGACCTGAACTGCCTTGCCAACTAAATATCAAAATCTGAACATGTACTTTTTCCATTACTTTTAAAAAATGTATATGACTAGTTTGGATAAATTCTTGAGTGGTTTGTGTCCTATTTAGGAAACATTGCAGTGTTCCCAGGATTAATGCAAATATTTAATGTATTCCCCAAAAAGGAACACCTGAAAGACCTTAGTATCTACATGGAATCCCTCTTTCATTTGGATTCTGCACTGGACATGCTCCATGATAGTAGCAAGCACAGTTAATGAGCATATATCACTGTTTTTTCCTAAATTTAATATTAATAATCAGAGAGACTTTGGGCAAAGTTATCTCTGTTTTTACATATTTTTAAAAATCTTGTGTGATTCTGATATGTACATGGATATTGTCTTGTTGGAGAAGAAGCTATAAAAATACTTTGTTCTAGGAAATCAGAAAAGTTTTTTTTTAATTGGTATATAATAACTATAGTGGGAAATTTTACTTGTTCCTTTGAGTTAATAATATGATTCAAAAGATGTCTGAATGCTGTCAACATTTTTATTTATGAGTTTTTGCACCTGTTCTCTTGTTTTTATCAAAGATGTTCTAGGTGAAGGTTCTTAACCTGGGCGCTTAAATAGATTTCACCCAAACTATAAACTTGGATAGGAAAAATGTCATTTTCACTGTTTGTTTTCCTTTGTAATAATATGTTGTTTTATTTTATGCATTTAAATATATTATCCTAAGACATGATTTTTAAATTGCACCAAACACACACAAAAGAGATCCATGATACACATGCAAAAACATTAAGAATTTCTGCTCTAGGGGAGTGCAAAGGTAGAAAAGTAGAAATGCAGATTTTATTTATCTATCTATCTATCTTTTTATCTTTTCATTTATTTGTTTTCTTTCAGTTTCCATTTTTGGCAAAAGCAAGCTTTGAATTTTTTCCCTAAATAGTTATTCTCTTCCCCTCTTTCAGATGTCTTGAGACCAGATGTCCAGTACCCACCAATACAGTGTTAACCAAAGTCTTCTTCTGAATGCACTTGGTATCATCAGCTGCTCTTCCTTTATTTGGTGACAATTTTATTTCTCAAGCAGCACAAAGACTGTGAGGATGAATGTAGTCATGGAAAAAGTTTGCTATGGAAAAATTTTGGCAGATCTTTTCCATTTTTCTGCTTATTTTTCTCTTTCTAGCTTCATCTTTAAATGTCTTTGGGGAAATTTTGCATAGTTGGGTTTTATTAAGTTGATTAAACTTTCTTTTTACTTTTTTGTCCATCTTTATTACTCACAAACTTCCACTATTGTCCTCTTCAAGATTTTATATGATTTTATATGCTCAACTGTTATGGGCCAGAACTCTGAATTTGAAACAAGGATTCTTACAAGGTACTAACTAAGTGGAATTGATGAGACAATGGTTATGTAGTTTAGCATGATGCTTAATAGTTCTATAAATTCATATGATTGATTTAATCTTACAACAAATCATGGTTTCTTAGTGATATAATGATTGGTTTATACTCAGTGTAGAACATATAAACTAGGAACCTCAGCTAGATTGATTCAGAGATTCAGAGAGCTAGAGAAGACAAGCAGACTGGAAGCTGAAGCACAATCCCTTGGTCTCAGATTCATTCATCCCATCTCACACCACCTGGGTGGCAGGTTCTCTTCCTTAGTTACATGGAACTTGAATCATTAATTTCAGAGGCAACAGTATGATTATACTCATTCCCCCTCATATTTTGCATTTTTAATATATTGCTTTAAACCACTCCTTGCAATAAGAAAGATTTAGGTATAATATTTTTGAATGATTAAAGCAAAATACTTAACTCTGAGCCGTAAATCTTAATCAGTTTCTAATTTGAGGACCTAACACAGAACTGGGCACATAGGCATTAAAGTGTTTTTTTTGTTTTTTTTTTGGATGGATGAATGAGGGAGTGAAATGTTTTAACTGTCTTGGAGATCCCTGATCATTATATAACCTCTTTTCTCTGCCATCCTCAGACGTTCTTTTCTTTGTTTTGTTTTGTTTTGTTTTTTTAATTCTTATTGCAAAGTTGAATTTTGATTGAACAGAAGAGCACAATGACTTTTAGAGTTGAAATAAGCAAAAGGAATCTCCATGCTATAGCATAGCTAAAAGAACATTGCCTTTGGAGTTGAAATAAATTAAAAATCAGTTTACTAGAAAATATCTTATTATCATTTCATCTTGGCAAAAGGTATTTTATTTTTCATTAAAATCATAGATTTAATAATGGTAGAGTCCTTAGATGTCAATCTAGTCTAATCTCCTCATTTTATAGCTGAGGAAATCAAGGCTCAGAGTAATATTGGCTCACCTAATCTCATTGAAATAGGAAGTAGCAGAGGGAAGCTTTGAACTCAAATCCTTTTATCTCAAAGGCAGTCCTCCTTTCATTATGCCATAGTGGTTCTCCGAGCTTTATTCTTTTAAACATTGAATGAAATGTTACTCTGCACTTGAACAGCTCCAATCTGCCAATAGTATAGTTCATTTGTAAATGGACCGGCTTTGACATGAGCACTATTAAATACACAATGCACAATTCAGCCAAACCCTAGTGGTCTGAAGGAGTTAATGCACTTTAAGTTTAACTGTGGTGCTTTCTTTGCAGAAAGATAAATGTTCCATTCTAAGAAATAATGAATCTGATCCTCCCTAGAGTCCAGGTGACTGGGGTATTACCTTGGAGCTGAGGGATGTGCATTAATAAATTCACTAGTATCCCAGTGGCCCAAAAGATTGAATCTGCCTCCCTAAGCACCTAACTTACTGCTGAGGAGGGACTCTAGCACAGGGGAGAATAGAACACATTATTACTTATCTTGTGTTATCATTTTGCAAATTGACGATGTCTTCCCTCACAGAATTCAAGTGTAAACTTTCTTATTCCTGGATTTTTCTCTGTGTTACTATAATGGCATTCCTAGGCATATCAAGGAATAGCATCCAGTTGGACTATGTATAAAAGTAGTTATTGAACAGATCCATGTAAGAATTGTCTAACTACCTTAACTGAGCTAACTTGTAAGTTTCTAGCAACCCACACAGCTCTGGTCTATCAATTGCTAATGGAGAAATATAATGAGCATTTGAATGAAATAGAGCTCAGAAGATAAGAAATTGCCTGTATTTGGAGTCATTTTACAAACTGCCTATATCTTGAGAAAATTAGGCTTGCACAGTCTCCCTCCCACCTTACCCTTTTTTGAACTCAGCTTTGAAGTCACAGGGCAGCATCTGATTCATACCTCTAATGTCTCTTTGTTCTTGGCTCTACTGTTTTCACAAAAATGCTGTAGGCGGCCCACTAGAATGACTAATTTACTGGAGAAGTTATCAAGTCCACTCACTTGCAACCTATGAAATAAGTCAAGTAAAACAATGGTGCCTGCTAGCACTCTTATGGCTAAAGCTTTCTGTGAAAACCTATCTTGTGCATCATCCCCAATTTTTTAACCACCTCCTACTCCTAATCATTTCATTTTTGAGAGAAGAGAAAGAGTTATACACAAAAGAGAAAGAGAGAGATGTAATAAAGTAAAGGAATTTTTCAGACTCATTTAGCTCAAAAGCAATGCATCAGAAAATTCAATTATTTCACTAGCATTATAATATATTATGTTATTTTGAAATTTGAAATTGCCTTATGTGTGATAGAAGCTTAGAAAAGGGTTTGCATGTTGTCACTGATCCTGAAGATTTGATATATGCACATACTCAAATCCTGTATAATGTTTCTGTTTATGATCTTAAATTTTTATTAATAATTTTATACTTAAGAACATAAAATATTTCAACATCAATGAGCTTAGATATAAAATGTGAAGATAATAAGATTTGCTTCTATGGGAGTTGTGACATTTTCAATCAGCAAGGTAGGATTGAATTAATAAGCCTACTCCTCCCATAGTTGGATTATTCCCTTAAGAGCCTGAGCATGAAATCCTGGTAGTTGCTCTAAGACAAGGTGATGTCAGTACGTTGAATTGCCAATAAATAGCTCTTTCTTCAGGTCTTTGTAATGGAGATTTAGCATAAATCACAATTCAGTCTTTTTCAAAAAGATACAGTTTTTATTAAAACATTAATATGAATTTTAGTAGATTTATGAGAGGCAGTATAACATAATAAAGAAAAATCTTGAACTTTAAGTAAATAGTCTTGAAATGAAAAAGACCTGGATTCAAATTCCCTTTCTGACACATATTTGATTTTACCCTAGGTAAATTACTTAATCTTTTAATTCACCCTGCTCTGCACTAGCAGAAACAATTTCCTCACTAGGGGTTCCGTATACCAGTAAAATCCTATGTCTGTTGAAAAAAATTAATCTGTGTGATTTAGGTAAATTGATAGAAAATGAGAAAAAAAAGCTTAAAGCAAGAATTAAAGAAACATAAAACTTGTCAAAACTTATGTTCCTTTCTATTCCTATTTGAGTTTTAACTAGATTCCAAAAATTCTCTAAGTTGTAATGCAATCTTATTAAAAATCTACTCTTATATTTCTCTTGGAATCAAGAATAATTACTGTTGATTGGTTCATGCGTTATATCACTCAACAAATATTTAAACATCTCTGATATGAGAAGAGAAGCAGACAAGCATGCTAGATTACTGTCAGCCTTGAAATCAGACAACCTGAGTCCCAGTTCTGCTTCTGACACTTTCAGGGTGAGTGACTGTGGACAAGTCATTTAACTTCTGAGTGTTACTCTGAATGGCTACTCTTTAAATCATAAGTTACAAATGGGTTGCTATTTTGAGGTGGTGGAAAGAATTTCAAAACCATTGGCTTCCTATATTGATGAAATCACAAATCTTGACCAGAAAAATAAAATTGTAAGGCATTCTGCTGAAGACAGGATTTTCTCAATCATATTACTGTTGGTGTCCCTTTCCAATCTTGACATTTAACAATAATTCAAGGCTGACTATGACAGAATAACTTTTAATTCACTAGTTTCCTTCTACTTAAGTAAGAGTCTTAGCAGTCTTCCCATAATACCAGATTGTTGGCTTATGGCTATATGGAAGCAGAGTATCTTAGAATTGGACATTTTAAACATCCTGAATGCTATAGTTGGGCATTTTTTTCTACCAAAGTGAGGCTCTTCTGGCTACTGCTGTAGGAACAAACAGTCCCTTGCTTATCTGTCACACATTCCCCTAAGCAAAAAGCAAGTCTATAAAAAAATAAAATGGTTAGTTCTCAGACAGCATTACCATGACCTTAGAACTTCCATTTTGGGGGTGCCTCATCATTTCTCTGGCATGTACTCCCATTATGATTTCCAGCTTTCGTTCTTCTTAGAAATGAATAATCTTCTTCTTACATCTATTCCCCCAGCAACTAGTATGAGTTCTACATTTTTTTTTTCTCAAAGGATGCATATGTTAGAGTTAGAATAACTGGATTAAAATCTTGGATCTACTTATTACTTATATGACTTTAGTCAAATCATTGCAAAGCAATCTACAAATATTATTTTATTTTATATCATGAGAACCTTAGCTATTATCATGCATATTTTAGATTTGAAACTGGGATCTAGTCACACAGCTAGTAAATTTCTGAGATTAAATTTGAACTTGAATCTTCTTGGCTTTCCAATGATCTATCTACTGTTACCAACTTAATTCTCTTTTTGCTTTTCTCTCTTTTATCTACAAAAGAAGAGAACTGATGATAATTAAGCTTTTTAGACTTATATTTTTAAAATTTAGTATAAAAGAAACATATATTTTCTTCCATAATTCCCTCAGCCACTTTAAATGTGTTTTAACTAAATATAAAAGCTTATAAGAGTTATTGAACATCCAAACATTAACTCTCCATATGTTATCTGGGAATCCAACTTTAGAATCATTATTAGATACTTCAATATTTTAATGGATATATAATAGCATTAATTTGGTCATTCTTTTCAACATTACGGGTGCATACAAATACATAAATTCATTACATGAAGTACTACACAACCTATTGTAGTCTTGTTTTTAAATCTTTTTAAAATTTTTTATTTCTTATTATAGCTTTTTATAAACAAAACATTGCAAAACATTCTGTTCCAACTTTTCCCCTCCTTCCCCCTACCCCCTCTCCTAGAGGGTAGGTAATTCCCATACATGTTAAATATGTTAAATACAATATATGTATACATATTTATATAGTTATCTTGTTGCACAGGAAAAATCAGATTTAGTAATAAGATAAAAATAACCTGAGAAGAAAAAAACTAAAATGCAAGCAAGCATTACTTATTTTTAAATCTTGAACCATGTCTTTACATGCCTTTCAAAACTCTCCAGAGAAAAGATTGCCCAGTATACTAAAGTCTTTCTTTTAAAAGAAGGGTTTTTAATTTTTCCTATGTTAAATATTTCTTTGGCAGTTTTGCAAAGTCTATGGGCTCCATCTTTGAATTTTTTTAAATCCATAAAATAAAATATAGAGGATTAAGAGAAAACCAATGATGTTGAAACACAGATATCCATATTTACAGATCTCAAATAAATAATCTATATCTACCAACAATTAAATAGATACTAATGGAGTGGAAGAGTCAATTATAATAGTATTCTTTATTCCATTTGTCCTGCACATTTCATTAGTGGGGAGAAATACTTGGGGAAATTATAGATAGCAGGGAAAATTATAGAGATTATAGGAATTATAAAAAGTATGAACAGCAAGGGGAAAAAAGAGAATTGAGAAAGTTTCAATAATTGCCAATCTACCTATCTTCAGTAACTTTATAATATACTTATAAAATAATCTACATATATATTGAAAACACCCATGATAAAGATATTAGAAGGTTCAAAAACACTTTTTTATAGCAGCTCAAATATTTACAATAATATAATTGATAAAGCAGTTCACAGAATATGAGACTACATTGTGCTTATTTGTTAAAAGTAAAAACAAATCAATAGAAGAAAATGTCTCTTTTAAATTAACCTATAAGCTATCTTCCAAGCATATACTATATCATACAAAAGTAATTGAAAGACATAACAGCAGCACAACAGCAATTTTTACAATTAAATTTAGAGTTCCTTCAATTCAGACACTGGTTGTTTTTGCTTTTCTTTGTACACCCAGAGCTTAGTACATGTTCTGGCACTAATAACTAACTGCTTCTTGACTGACTGCCTGAAAAGAAATTTGTGATTATTATAAATATTAAACAAATCATAAAGCAGGTTTTTGCCACTGTCATTTAGAATATCTGACATAGAATAAGGAAGAAGAATCCTACTAGATGCTTCTCTTGTTGTTAATCAGTTTTTTCAGTCATATACAGTTCTTCACAATCTCATTTGAGGTTTTCTTGGCAAAGATACTGGAGCAGTTTGGCATTTCCTTCTCCAGCTCATTTTACAGATAAGGAAACTGAAGCAAATAGAGTTAAGTGACTTGCCAAGGGTCACACAGCTAGTAAGTGTTTAAACCTGATTTAACCTCAGGAAAATATCTTCCTAACTCTACCTCCAATAACCATTTGTGAAAATATTGTCAAGAAGGTGAGTGTTAGGAAAAAGATGAAGACCAATCTTGTAGTAAAAAGGAAGTATAACTCATGTATAGGTCATGTATTCCATTGTTACTTGCTAATGTCAAGAATATGAACAATGCACTGATTTCAGAATTGATAGAACAAAAGTAGAATGGATTTCACTTGGAAAATAAGATCAAATTCATAAAATCCAAAAGTTGGCAAGAACATAAAAAAGCCAGGGGATCCAATTTCTGTATAAATAGGAATCTTCTCTATGTTATGCCTAATAAGTATCAAATTGATCCTTATGTGAAAAACTCATATGAGAAGTTATCATCAAGTGAAGACTTCCAGTGATAGAAAAGACCCTATTTACTGTGGCATGATGCTTAACATTTTAGGACAGTTAAACTACTAGAAAGTTATGTTTTCCCCTTTATTTCCAGAAAAAAAATGTGTCCCTTTTAAATTTCCAAACACTTTTAAATTACTTCTTTGAAAGTGACCAAGACACAAAGGATATGAACAGACAATTTTCAGATGATGAAATTGAAACTATTTCCACTCATGTGAAAGAGTGTCCCAAATCACTACTGATCAGAGAAATGCAAATTAAGACAACTCTGAGATATCATTACACACCTGTCAGATTGGCTAAGATGACAGGAACAAATAATGATGTATGTTGGAGGGGATGTGGGAAAACTGGGACACTAATACATTGTTGGTGGAGTCAACCATTCTGGAGAGCAATCTGGAATTATGCCCAAAAAGTTATCAAAATGTGCATACCCTTTGACCCAGCAGTGCTACTCCTGGGCTTATATGCCAAGGAAATACTAAAGAAGGGAAAGGGACCTGTATGTGCCAAAATGTTTGTGGCAGCCCTTTTCATAGTGGCTAGAAGCTGGAAAATGAATGGATGTCCATCAATTGGAGAATGGTTGGGTAAATTATGGTATATGAATGTTATGGAATATTATTGTTCTGTAAGAAATGACCAACAGGAGGAATACAGAGAGGCTTGGAGAGACTTACATCAACTGATGCTAAGTGAAATGAGCAGAACCAGGAGATCATTATACACTTCAACAATGATACTGTATGAGGATGTATTCTGATGGACGTGGATATCTTCAACATAGAGAAGAGCTAATCCAATTCCAATTGATCAATGATGGACAGAATCAGCTACATCCAGAAAAGGAACACTGGGAAATGAATATAAACTGTGAGCACTGTTTTGTTTTGTTTTGTTTTGTTTTTCTTCCCAGATTATTTTTAGCTTCCGAATACAATTCTTCCTTTGCAACAACAACAACAAATTTGGTTCTGCACATATATATTGTACCTAGGATATACTATAAGATATTTAATATGTATGGGAATGCCTGCCATCTAGGGGAGGGGGGTGGAGGGAAGGAGGGGAAAAATTTGGAACAGAAGGGAGTACAACGGATAATGTTGTAAAAAAAATTACCTATGAATATGTACTGTCAAAGAAAATGTTATAATTATAAAAATTAATAAAAAAAATTTAAAAAAAAGAATTACCCACTGGATCACTTGTCATGGGGGAAAGGAGCAAGAAAATTTGGAACACAAGGATTTTCAAGGATGAATGCTGATAACTATCTTTGCATATATTTTGAAAATAAAGTTATTATTTAAAAAAATAGTTTAAAGAAAAAAAAAAAAAGAAAGTGACCAAGACAAGCCTTTCAATTATATGAAGATGGTGATAATATCCTCCCCACATTCCTTCACCAGGTTAAAAATCCACATTTTTTCTGATCAAGTCTGCTAATAAATAGTTTTGAACCTTCTAACTATGCATATTAGTACTTCTGAATAGAATTCAATTTAATGACCTTCTTTCTCAGAACTGAAAAACAACAGAATATATATAGACAAACTATAGAGTAAAACAAGGTTATGATTTCATTTTATAGGATAATTCCCTACCATTAAGACCTTCTAAGATTAAATTAAAAATTAAATTCATTTTTGATTGAAATTAAACTCATTATGATTCAAACTGATCAAATAGTCCATTAAATTACTTACATTAACTGTGTTTTTTTTTCTTTTTAAAGCTTTTTTTATTTTCTTTTTTTCTGTTCTTTTAAAAAAATGATTTATTTACCAGATATATGCATGGGTAATTTTACAGAATTGACAATTGCCAAACTTTTTGCTCCAATTCTCCCCCACACACCCCTTCCCCCAATGGTAGGTTGACCAATACATGTTAAATATGTTAAAGTATAAATTAAATACAATATATGTATACATGTCCAAACAGTAATTTTGCTGTAAAAAAAGAGTCGGACTTTGAAATAGTGTACAATTAGCCTGTGAAGGAAATAAAAAATGCAGGCGAACAAAAATAGAGGGATTGGGAATTCTATGTAGTGGTTCATAGTCATCTCCCAGAGTTCTTTCACTGGGTGTAGCAGGTTCAATTCATTACTACTCTATTGGAACTGATTTGTTGAATAATTGGTGAAGATGACCATGTCTATCAAAATACATCCTCATACAGTATTGTTATTGAGGTATATAATGATCTCTGGTCCTGCTCATTTCACTCAGTATCAGTTCATGTAAGTCTCTCCAGGCCTTTCTGAAATCCTCCTGCTGGTTTTCTTACAGATTCCATAATATTCATATACCACAGTTTATTCAGCCATTCTCCAATTGATGGGCATCCACTCAATTTCCAGTTTCTGGCCACTACAAAAAGGGCTGCCACAAACATTTTTGCACATATATTCTTTAAAATCTCTTTGGGATATAAGCCCAGTAGTAACACTGCTGGATCAAAGGGTATGCACAGTTTAATAACTTTTTGAGTATAGTTCCAAATTGCTCTTCAGAATAGCTGGATGTATTCACCAATGCACATATGATTCATTATAAAATATTATTTGTGTATCTTATTATATTATTTGTGTTTGTATATATTATGGTATTAAAATATTAAACTGCTTGGAGGCAGGGCCTATCATCCAGAATCTCTCATGCATTACTCTGCACATAATAGATGCTGAAATAATGTTTTTTGTACTGATTCAAAATAAATTAATTAAATACAACATATTAGTTTTGAAATAGGTTAGTGATTCCTAGCACACTGTAATTAGAATGTAGAAATAATCACTGAACAGAAGGAATGAGGTGGTATGAAAAGAGAACTAGATTTGGGGTTTGCGAACTTCATTTCAAATCCCATTTAAGCTAGTAGCAAACTATGTGTCTTTGGCAAGTCTAGTCCTCAGAAATTTTTGATTACTTTTAGTCCTAAATGAACAGCCCTATGAGAATCTGTGGATTTTTCTGTCAATAATACTGTAACTTTGTCTGTTGCCTTAGCTTCTTAGAAAGGATAGTAGTTGATCTAATAATTCTATAGATAATCTACAAAATACTTCCTATCCTTCAGCATAGATTGAAAATGTTAATGCTACATAATAGATGCATTCTAGGCCCTAAATGTCTTCCTTCTACTTGTAATATTAAAAATGATACATATATCTAAGTTTGAAACCAACTAGCTTAAATAAAGAATACTATATGAAAAATCCAGTTCTCCTCTCTAGGACCCTAAACTATGTCCAACATAGTTAGTATTTTAAGATAGTGAAATTTGGTTTCTGTTTTCTTAGACTTGGAAATGTTTAATACTAGAAATGTTTCTCTTTGAAAAATAAGCTTTTTGGAATGATGCCAATAATATTCAAAAGAGCATCATGGTGGAAAATCTGTAACACTGATTGGACTGTTGTAGAGGATGGATAGGAAAAATCTGCGAGGCTAACCCTTTTGTACTAAATTTCAAAAAGCAAAAATAATAATAATAATAATAATAAGGCCTAAAATACAAGGACAGATAAGAGAAAGAAAGCAAGGTTGAACTAGTTCATCTTTAAATTAAGAAATATAAGGCTTCCATAAATTGAATCAACTTTATTGGCAAAAGACTTGCAGAGAAATAAAATAGAAGAGGACATCTAACAAATGCAACTTTCATGTTAAACAAATTTCAGCATATGATTTTACTGTATTGAAAGTAGCTTCATGAATGCACATTTCTGCTTTGTATTCCTCTCGATATTTTCATTTAAAAGGAGTTGCTGTGCAAAATAATGTCCTTGTCTGTCCCTTCCTCATACAAACCTCCAATCAAATTTAATAAAGCTAGTTTGATACAATGCCAGCCTACACTTGGTTTACCCTTGGTCGACTTTAATAGGGTCAAAAATATTTTCGCATTGGCAGTGTACGCATTAATCATTTTTCCAGAGGATTTAGAAAATTGGAAGAGACAAGGCCAAGCAAAATTTTAAATTAATTGGGCCTACCCCAGCATTCCAGGGTCACCTTGTGTCAGTTGTCCCATATTTTCCAGGTCATGGAGTTCTTGTGTATCCTACAGCTGCCATGAGGAGAGATCCGTGCTGTGGGCACACAAAGGTGAAAGAATTTCTCTCAGAAAGTGTGAGTTTTCCTACGGGCAACCACAACAATTGCAGCTTCCAGATTGTCGCCAGACACCAACCACTTAAATAATGCATGCTCGGCTGACGCCTCTACTTGGGCATTTTCTAATCGAGTAGTCAGGGAAATTTGCAAACACTCTGTCATTTACCATAAATCCAGTGCCTGCTTATAACGATGGAGTAATTAATTTTAGTGCTGCTCGGAATTATTAATTTCAGCTTGGAATCTGTTTTCACAATGGCTATTAAACCCCGCCCCCCACCAAACATCCGTCCAAAAGGTTCAAACATCAATGTGCTCTTCTTACAACAGAATTCGGAAGTCTTTGTCTTTTGCTAAACTTAGTTGATATCTTCTGACAAGACACTGATAACCGCAACCACATTTCTGATTGGAATCTACAAGAATGGTCTCTCAATTCTGGACTGCCAGGGCACTTGAAATGGGTAATGCAAAAGAAGAGAAATCAGTGAGCTCTATCTTAGGTGAGAAATATTTAATTTATAAGATCCTAAAAGAGCTTACTGTAGGGTAGCCTACATATGAACTGCTCAATTTTCAAATATAAGGGCAGTAAAGTGCTAGAATCTAAAGACAAAGAAAAATCAGAAGGTGAGAAAGTTTCCATATATGTTTTTTCACATGTTTAAATATTACTTCCATTGGACAATAAAAAAGAATCTTTTCAGAGGATAAAAGTGGATTGTATTAGTAAAACTATTATGAGAACTCTAATGTGAAACTGGCAGTAATCATTTTTCATATCCAACATACACAGTGAAAATTGAGTATTAAATATTGTGTATTTTTATCTCTGTAAAGCTGACTTTGGCACTCTCTTGTTGGATATTAGTTTCTGACTAAGCAGCTGCATGATCTGTCATAGGAATGTCCATATTATAAATATATAATGAGCATGAGAACATTGGTGCAGCCTTGTTTGACTAATGGTTGGATCCATCTTTATCAAGATCATGTACAAATAGCTATTGGAAATTTAATTGCCATGGAAGATTTTTACCCCACCCCCTTTCCACTGCATGACTGATCAAGAAAAAAATAAAGGAAAAGCAAAGTAATGTCCAGAATTCTAAACATTCTTCACTGAGAAATCAGACTTGTTAAGTAAATTCCAGGATGTTTGTGGTTATTTGGGTTTAAACATTGCTAATACTTCTGGCTACTCCTTTTATATAACTGTGTTGTTTGGCAATATTGTCATTGTATGTTGTTTCAGTTTTTGTTTTCTTTGGGGAAAGGATTGTTTTGTATTTATTTTTGTTTTGTATTTCTAAAGCTGGTTTCATTCTTTTGCATTGAACTTATTAAATGTTTTCCTTTCAAGACCCCCTTTCATCTGTGAAATTTTTACATGACCCTAGGCATATGAGTATATGAAATAGGTATAAAAATGAAATATTTACTGGTCATAATTTTGTGATCTCCACATTCAGTGATGAGATGCTATGATTTGCAAACAATTTAAGAAGCTGGACTTCAGAAGACCTGTAAACCTTTAACTATAAGAACACACTGGTTCCCAATTTAACCAAGTGAGGTTATCATTTAGTGTTAATAAAATTATCTCTTGGAACAAAATGCTGACACTAAAAGGGTGATCTAAATAAAAAGCAAATGATTTAAGAGCAAGTTTGAGGAAAAATTGACATCACAAAATGATGAGCTGTGTTGTTACTGTGGGGTAATACTATTACATTGGAAAACATTGCTGTCTCATTAATAGGTAAAACAACTTCTGTTATATTCAATTTGGAGATTTTTTAGCCACATACAAAGGAATGGAACAATATTTTTAAATGATAAAATATATGATTAGCACATGAAAATGTTGAAAATATCATTTTAAATTTATCTTGACCTGAAACTGTGCCATAGGTGTGAAAAGAGAAAGATTGTTCTCAAATTTAACTTGTCATATAAACCATGAAAAAGTGTTGCTGAAAAGTCAGACTTCACAGTCCAAATCTTCACTGAGATTCAAACATTCCCAATTATCTAATTCAAGCTATCTCATTGCATTTGGGGCCTCTTCATTACATGTTCCAGGTTTTCTACTTCTAGAATGCCAAAATTGTTGCTCATTTAATTAAAGTCAAGAGAGTCCGTTTGGGACACTTAAAAACAAGGAAATGCTGGAGAGCCCAAAAACCCTAGAAAGTAAAGAAAAATCTCAGTATCTTCTCTCCCATACTATTAAATATTCCTGGATTCAAAGGAAACATGAGGAAAGTCATATTTTAGAGGAATCCTGTTACTTCTGACTTCACCCTGGATTTTGGGGTCTTGTTATTGTTTTGGGTTTTTGTGGGGCGGGTTTAAAGAGGGAGGGAGTTTGAAATAATGAAGTTGGCAAACATATCTTTGGAATGAATAAGAAGAAAGCCCTAGATTCTTTCCACTTTGGGGTTATAATATATAGCCCTGAATTACTAAACCACCCAAACTGATCAAATATATTTCTTGTGTTTTTCATTCAATTCTTAAATTGTCTAGACCAAGAGAGAGGCTTATTAAAAAAAATTAATCATTGGGATAAATAATTTAAATGTTATGAAACTAAGCCAGAAACAGGACAAAGTTCAACTCCATTAATTAGTCATTACAAACTACTGACTTGTAACATAATACAAGCAATAATTTTGGCATAAAATATTTTAGAACTATGTTCTGTGTAGAAAGTTAGGGTAGAAGTTTTGGGGTTTTTAAACTATTAATATTTCTATTTTTCCCCTTTATTATTTGGTACTTAATTGTGGCATTACTGGAGCATTATGTTAGTAACATTTTTCCAATTAATCAAAAACATTTAAATTTTAATTCAGGATATTTTGTTTAAAAGCAGCACTATGTAGCTCCTCACTGTATTTTGACAGCAAACTGAATTCTTGTTCACAAGTATAGAATTTGTTTAGCTCCAGGCATCTGTGTTTGGATTATGAGAATGCTGATTGGTTCACTGCCAGGGGCACATAAAGGTCAAGCTGTCCTATTTTAAAGACTCGCTCCCCCCCCTTTATTTTTTTTTTGCTTAAGAGTTTGCCTCATTAATCAGAACTAAAAGAAAGGGGAAAAGCAGTGACTTGAAATCATTTGATTCTTTTTCAAGGGATATTTTAAAAAGCAGAACTTGCCGTTAGTGTTAGAGGTTGAGTAGATGTTTGTATGGATCACACTGACATACTTCTGACAGGTGACCTGAAACCTTTCAAACTGACATCTGTCACAGAGACAGACAGAAGTTTTTTAGCCCGAGAGCCTGTTTTCCTGACATTTCATTTTTCATCAGATTTTGAGAGAAGGGGGAAAAAAGATGAACTTGAAAAAATCTTGCCAGGGGCAGAAAATGAGATCAGGTTTTCTGCAGCTGTCTAAGTCACCTTTAAAGGTTAGAGGTCCAGGAAAAGTGAACGAAAAGGTTTCAGTTTGATGTTATTGGCTAAAAGGACAGATTACCTTTTAAAGTGTATTCCTATCCCCTTGCTTACCCACTGGACAGTGTTTCAGCAGGGATGTTATTCAGGATGAGCTTCCTTATCCTTTGTGAACCTCAATTTTCAAACAGTCACAGGATAAATCAAGCTTAATACATTATTTGGCGCGCGCGCAAGCACACACACACACACATACACACACACACACACACACACACACACACACACACACACTGTCTTATCCACAGATGCATGAGTTTTCCCACGAGTTGGCTACTTTTCCATTCTTTGATATTTGAAATGGTCAGAGCACTTCAGGAAAAGTACTGAACATTTTTATTTTTCCACAGTAATTTGTGCATAAAAGCAAAATGTTTTGTCAGTTAGCTTACACATAGTCTTACTTAACTTTTTTTCTCTTGAAAAGCAAATTATATAAAGTCCATGGCTTAAAACCATATGGTAGTATAGAAGCTACATTTTAGTTTTGTGAGAGAAACAATAGAAATTATCTGTCAGGAGAGGGGGAAGAGCTTTGGAATTTAAAATGTTTGCTTAATAATATAGAAGTAAAACTAGCTTTAGTGGCCAGCAATGTCAGGACCTCTGAAACATCTCATTCCATTTTAGAGGCTATACTTATTTCACTCTAGATTCTACTCCTCCTCCTTACTATTATCTATCAGGGGTTCTCAAACTACAGATAGCGGGCCAGATGTGGCCCACTGAGGATATTTATGTGGCCCTCTAGTTATGGCAAATGGGCTGAGGGGCAGAGAGAGAGTATGAGTTTTTGTTTTTACTATAGTCCACCCTCTCACAGTCTGAGGGACAGTGAACTGGCCCCTATTTAAAAAGTTTGAGGACCACTGAGTCCTAGTTCATGCCCTGCCACTCCACTACAGAAGTAGTGGTAAGCACCCTAGCACTGAAAGGATTAATGTATATCCATTTACTTGATGGCAAGAAAGAGAAAGACAATTTCTCTTCCACTTTAAATTACTGAGATAAGTCAGTGTTCTGGTATTAATTTAATTGTACTTAAATGACACCTCTGTCCCTTCCTCTTTCTTCCCTTAGTGCTTGAGTTTCATTTGCCTATACAGTACAATTAAGTACCTCTCTGGCTAATTCAGTGTAAATTCATCTTATTCTTCACATCTTCCAAAAATGTGATTCCAATGTGGGAACTCACTAGTTTTCATTTATTATCAAACATTAAATTATACACACACACACACACACACACACACACACACACACACACACACACACAAACATTAAACTAAAATGCAAGTCGGGCTAGCTTCCTTCAGGTTCCAGCTAAATTCCTTCTTCAAAAAATCTTCCTGAAGCTCCTAAATTCTAGGACTTATTTGTTCTTTATCTTGTTTGCTTGTACATAGTTGTTTGCACATTGTTTCCCAATTAGACTGGAAATTCCTAGAGAGAAGATGTAGTTTTTACTTTTGTTTGTGTCCCCAGCATTTACTTCAGTGGCTGGAATGTAGGAGGAACTTCATAAATATTTATTGACTGACTGGTTGATTCCTCTGATGCTCTATAGGTTTGGTCTTAGCAGATTTCACCAGCAAGGTCAGCAGCCTAGGATGATACCAGATCTCAAGCTCTTTTCTTGCCAATAATCTAAAAAGTGGTAGGAATAGAACAGGGGAAATTAGTCAACAATAAGGACAGCAGATTATGCTCAAGACAGGGGGAATAATTAAGCCAATTTATTTAGAAGGAAAATAACCATGGTTCCCATTATGGTGACTCCACCCTTGCCAATCTTCAAAAGTATTTTGTACACAGTAAATTGCATGAATCTACTCTATTTCATAGTGAACTCCTTGATATCAGAGTCTAACTTTTACTTCTTTTTTGTTTCTCAGAACTTAGCATGGTGTCTGGCATGTAGTAGACACTTAATAAGTACTTCAGCTAATAACCATATAAGAAAATATTCAGCCTTAGCATCTACCCAGGAGAAGGACAGTAAAGAAAATTGTTGATTATCTAACATAATCAAGATAGTGATTTTACATAAACTGAATTCTGCCCACTTTGTCTCCAGATGTACCCAATGTAGTACAACTGACCTAACCAACAATTTCAAAATCTCCCTGAAATTATACTCTCTATATGTTAGTTCAGACAGACTAACTTGTTTACAATGAGCATAATTTCAATGCCAGTGGATTTTCTGCATCACAAGACTTCAATATTAGAGAACTGATCTCCCTGGTTAATGGTTAGTATGGTAAATAGATTATACTTATTAAATTGCTATGATATGTAATATGTAAAGTAATTGGGAAGGTCAAGTCTCATACTCATAGAAAGAAGTCAATATGTCAGTATGGCAAAGCACTCCTTTGTGTTAAGCTTGCTTGGAAGCTTGGTAATAATACATTGATGTCCTGCCTCAGCTAATAGCTTAGCAATGCCCTGCCTTTTCTTTCCTATTTTTCTACTCTACTTTATCAACACTTCCCTCACTTAATCCTTTTTAGGCAAACAACACTAGTTATTAGTACCTCTTGAGAGAGTAATCTAATGGTGCATATCTTCTATTTTCTCATAAAGTGTCTGTCCTGGGATATGCAGTACAGTAAAAGGAACTTGAGCTGATTTTTCAGTCAAGAATTTCTTTTTTTCTTCTTTTCATGGAATCCTTAAGAAGTATTATATCAATTATATAGCCAAGAAATATGCAATTTAAACTAGCCATCTATTTTGTCCAGTATTGCCACTGTCTTGATTTGTTGAAATAATCGGCAGCATGGCTTTAATTGGTGAAACATAGAGATATTCATAGGTTAATTCACAACTTTTAATCAGAAATCATCTGGGGGAATCAGTAAAAATGAAGAAATCTAAAGAATCATCTAATAGTTTTAATCCAGGAAAAATCCAAGCATTACGTCAATTGAAATGAATACATAAGAAGAGGAAGAGGACAGCAAAACTCAAAGCTCAAAGATGCTCATTTGCTGGCTAGAAGCCATATTCCAAGTCCACTGTTTTATATTCCTTTTGTCTTGAGGATTCCATGGACTTTCTTTTGATGAATATTATTACTCATCTTGCTGTTCTGGGCTTGTCAACATAATTTTAAACTGTTATTATATTACAGACAACCATTGAATAAATGTTCTGTGATGATGTCTTAGTAAAGATTGCATATAACAGAATATATATATATATGTAGATATATTCTATCTATCCACATATAGATCTATAGAGAATATATATATATGTATATATTATATAGAGAAAAAGAGAATACATGTAGAGAAAATATAGAATAAGGGAATATCTATCTATATGCTAATTATACATATATCTATTGAAGTAATAATGGTCTCATTATGACCTTCTTTCCAACAAGTTTCCCAGTAAATTGATGATCCCACCAACCTGCTCTTTAGCATTCTTAACTTTTCTTTCACTTTGATTAAAAAATTACTCATTAATTAATAGTGGTTTATAGTCATAATTCTCATGTCTTTGTCTTTTGAATACTAGATGTTATTTCTCGAAAGCCTTAATGTGACCTTAATGGCCACAGCAATAAGCATTTCTTGGATTTCTTAAAGTGGATGTAATTTGAGGATGCATAATCAGAATATTTCTACTCCTCTATCCTTTACTTATTCACAATGACATAAAACTCAGGGACTGCAGTTTATAAGTGCTACTTGATATCCAAGAACAAGCCAGACCCGTTTATGAGACTTTTAAAGGCATTCTTTTTCAAAACAAAAAGTCACATTGTTCCAACATCATGTGAACTAGAGCACCAGAAAGTTCAATTTCAGTTCAGAATTGCAAACTCAGATGATTTAAGTGGGTTTTGAACTTGGCGAAGCATCTTAGGTTCAGTTTCAGAAATTTTAGAAGGAAAATTCAAACAGAGTGACACTTCATACATAGCAAATAAAATTCATCAGATAAGTTAGGAGGGAAGGGGAAATATACTGATAAATGTAAGCTTTTCTATTTTTACATCTCTTGGGAGCAAGGAATATAAATGGGACAAATAGACTTTGGGTCATGTCCACACTTGGTCATTAAAAGAGACTATAGCACTATAAAAAAGAAATCTTCTGGTGCCAATCTTCACAATCAACCACTATTATTCACTAAGGAGTCTGCTCCTAGGAGACAACATTTATTGAGGCACCTTTAAATCAGTTTTATAAAGTGAATCTTGTTTGTTTAGAAATGCTTGTTTTCTATATTTAGCACTTTTCCTATTTAGTTGTTATTTGTTTCTGATTTCATTGTTATAGGTTCCTTCCATACAAGAAATTCCCACTACCCAAGAATACCAGCAAATCCTCTGCAATTTATAGTCTAAGAAAGTCACCTAAAATACTAATAAACTAACAATTGCTCAGAGTCAGAAAACCACTATAATAATTTACAAATCCCTACCTTTTCTTTTTGTAATCCCTGTAATTCATTCAGTTACATCTATACTTGTCCCTGATATTTTGAAGTCCCTGTTTTCTTCCATTTTCTCTCTCATTGTACTCCTTGAAATTTTTGTTCTATATTAAGAAATTCCCTTTCATCTTTACCCTATTCTTTTCACAATCTTTTTTTGAGTACATTAGTACTCAAAAAATGTTTTCTTTCTTTCTTCTGAAGATCTTATTTCTCACCACTTTCCCAGAACTGGACATCTCTTCTTGCGTGACCTCAGTACAATGGTTCAAGGGAATCTCTACATTGTGTTGACCTTATGGTTGAACAGATTAATAAAGACTAATTTCTGTACCAGAATTCCTTGTCCTTTTATCTTATCATTGTTCAGATTTGACTTCCCATGAACTTGGTCAGGCCAGCCATCTTTCATCATCATTTTAGTTTCTAAGAAGTCAAAAACTATACTTTCTGACTTATTCTTCTATGAATTCATATCATCTAATTTCAACTGAACCTTCAGTGCCATGTGTCAATGCTCTAATTGACTTATTGTCATAATTCTCAACTTAGCTGCTTCAGGCCTTGTCTTTTCTTTGCAGAATTCAAATGCTCTTCCCCCTCTATATCAACAAATACACAAGATAGAATCTTGATATTTTAATCAAAAGGCACTAAACTAAAATGTAAGTGTAAATCAAGAAAAATTTAAGTGTATGTATTATTAAAAAATTGGAAAGAATAGTGAAGATAGTAGAGGGCATTTAGATAAAGTTCAGTAAAGAAAAAAATGAAGAGATTGTTATTAAAGTCTACGATAGCTCAACTGGATAAAAAGAGAAACAAATATGTAATGGAGAAACAGAATACACAAGTCTGAAATAAACATGTATAATTAATGAATAAAAACATATGTAATTAAATGTAAGACTTTAAAAGTCTACATTATAACAGACTAAGAAAAAAAACATAAAAAGAAGTGGGGTTGAGGGGGGTGGAGCCAAGATGGTGGAAAG
The DNA here is from genome assembly GCF_048593235.1 of Sminthopsis crassicaudata. NCBI lineage: Eukaryota > Metazoa > Chordata > Mammalia > Dasyuromorphia > Dasyuridae > Sminthopsis > Sminthopsis crassicaudata. The sequence goes on along the minus strand of NC_133617.1, from coordinate 557,977,115 downwards.
GACACACACTTCTTTCTGAGCTTTCCTTCTACCCTCGCACACACAAAATTCAGCCTCTGAAAGTGCTAGACTGACAGAATTCATGTATATTGGGAGTGCAACAAATTACCAGCAGAAGATAATTTTGAAAATCACCAGAAACGATCTGTTTTGATCAGGTGCAAGCAAAGAAGGAGGCCAGGCACAGACATGGATGCAAGCACGTGCTAAGCAGACTTGAGGTGGAGGGCGGCTTCCATGGTGTGAACAATGTAAGGGGAGAATTCTATCACAGTGTTGGTTACTCTGCCCTGGTTGCAAGTCAGTAGATCAGCAGAGAAGTTATAAAACATCCAACACAAACATAAAATGTAAAGAGTGTACTGAAGTCTCATGGGACCTGACCACACCCACCCAGCATCTGGACCAACACAGGACAATCCCAGCACAACTACTGATCTCAACACAGCTGCTGTTGCTTTCTGGTCTGTAGAGAGAGCTAGGAGCCTCCTTGCCCTAAAAGCAGATCTCATTTTTTTTTAAATGAGTAAAAAGGCAAAGCAAACTCTAACTATAGAAAGCTTCTATAGGGAAAGAGAACAGATTTCAGACCCTGAGGAGACTAAAAGCTGAATGTCTCCAAATGAAGCCCTAAAGAGTGATATAATTTGGTCCTCACCACAAAAGTCCCTCCTTGAAGAAATTAAAAAGGATCTTAAAAGAGAGCTAGAAGAAAATTGGGGTAAGGAAAGGAAAACTTTGCAAGAGGGTCTGGAAAATGTATATAACTCATTAAAAGAGAGATCTGATAAAGTGCAAAAAGAAAACAACTCCCTGAAATGTGAAATGGAAAAAGGTAAAGATCTCCCAGGAAAACAGAATTTGTGAATTGGAAAAATAAAATAACTCCTTAAAATTGTGTAATGGAAAATTAATTCCATACAACAAAACAACTCATTTAAAAACTCATTTGGACACTTACAAAAAGAAATTTAAAAAAAAGTAAATGAAGAAAACAATTCATTAAAAATCAGAATTGAACAAATGGAAATGAATGTCTTGATGGGACATCAAGAATCAGTCAAGCAAAATAAAACAAAACAAAAAAATGTTAAAAACCTGCTTGGGGAAACAACAGACCTGGAAAATGGATCTAGAAGAAATAATATAAGGATTATTGGACTCCCTGAAAATCATGATGAAAAAAGAGTCTAGACACTATTTTTCAGAAATCATCAAAGAGAACTGCCGAGATATCATAGAATCAGTAGATGAAATAGCCATTGAAAGAATACATAGAACACCAAACACCTACTAAAAGAGATGACAAAATTAAAACTCCAAGGAATATTGTAGCTAAATATTACAAGCAGCCAGAAAAAAATAATTTAAATACCAAGGAGGCACATTAGGGATTACTCGGGATCTAGCAGCTTCCACAGTAAAAGGATCGAAGAGACTGGAATCTGACATTACAAAAGGCAAAGGAAATTGGAATGCAGCCAAGAATAAATTTCCTAGCTAAACTGAGCATTTTCTTCCAGGGAAGAAGATATGCATTCAATGAAACATGTGAATTCCATTTATTTCTGATAAACAACTAGAGCTCAACAAAAAATTTGACTTCCAAATATAGGACTCAAGAGAAGCATAAAAAAAGTAAAAATAAGCTTGAGAACTATATTTCTGTTATGAGCTTACATAGAGTGTACATATATAATTTGATTTTTCTATTATAATAGAAAAAAGGAAATAGAGGTCATAAGAATATTGTACCAGAAAAAGGGAAAAGTGGAGGTTAAAAGAGGGAAATTACATCTCACAAAGAGGCAAAGGAAACCTATTGCATTTGAGGTAAAGAAGAGAGAGGGATGAACATTGTGTGAATCTTACTCTTATCAGATTTTGCTCAAAGAGAAAATATTAGATATATTTTGTTTACAGAGAAACTTCTCTCACCTCATTGAACAGTGTAAGGGGAAAAGTAAAAAGGGAAAGGGTAGGCTAAATAGAAGGGAATACAGAAATAATAGAGGAAAGATATAAGGAAGGGGGAGGGACCCTAAGGGGGAAGATTTCTAAAGGGAAAGGTCTGTTTGAGACAAGTGGCGCCCATAAATTTAATACTGAACAGGGGGATAAGGAGGAAAGGAAAGAGAAAAGCATAATCTGGAGTTAATAAGATGGCAGGAAATACAGAATTAATAGTTTTAACCATAAATGTGAATGGGGTGAACTCTCCCATAAAGTGGAGGGAGATGGCAGACTGGATTAAAAGCCAGAATCCTATAACATGTTATTTACAGGAAACACATTTAAAACAGGGTGATATATACAGAGTAAAGGTAAAAGGCTGGAGCAGAACTTATTTTGCTTCAGATGAGTTGAAAACAAACAAACAAACAAAAAACAGGGGTAGCCATCCTGATTTCAGATCAAGCAAAAGCAAAAATTGATTTGATTAAAAGAGATAAAGAAGGAAACTATATCTTGCTAAAAGGTACCATAAATAATGAAGCAATATCTATACTAAACAGATATGCACCAAGTGGTATAGCATCTAAATTCCTAAAAGACAAGTTAAGAGAGCTGCAAGAAGAAATAGACACCAAAACTATAATGGTGGGAGATCTCAATCTTGCTTTCTCAGAACAAGATAAATCAAATCACAAAATAAATAAGAAAGGGAAGTTAAAGAGGTAAATAGAATACTAGAAAAGTTAAATCTTTGGGAAAAAACTGAATTGAGACAGAAAGGAATACACTTGCTTCTAAGCAGTTCATGGAATCTATACAAAAATTGACCATATATTAGGACATAAGCACCTCAAAATCAAATGCAGAAAGGCAGAAATAGTAAATTCATTCTTTTCAGATCATGATGCAATAAAAAATCCATTCAATAAAAAGCCAGGGGAAAATACACCAAAAAGTAATTGAAAACTAAATAATCTCATCCTAAATAGACACAATTTGTAATTTTATCTGAGAGAATGACAATAATAAGACAACATACCAAAATTTGTGGGATGCAGCCAAAGAGGTTATAAAGGAAAATTTTATATCTCTAGAGGCTTACTTGCATAAAATATAGAAAGTGAAGATCAGTGATTTTGGGCTTACAACTAAAAAAGCTAGGAAAAAAGCAAATTAAAAACCCCAAATCAAATACTAAACTTGACATTCTAAAAATAAAAAGGGAGATTAATAAAATTGAAAGTAAAAAAAAAAACTATTGAATTAATAAATAAATTAAGAGTTGGCTTTATAACTCTTGGTTTTAAAAAACAACAAAATAGATAAACCTTTGATAAATTTGATTAATAAAAGGTAAGAGGAAAATTAAATTCTTAGTCTTAAAAATGAAAAGGGAGAACTTTCCACCAATGAAGAGGAAATTAGAGCAATAATTAGGAATTACTTTGCCCAACTTTATGCCAATAAATTTGATAACATAAATGAAATGGATAATACCTTCGAAAATATAGTTTATCCAGATTGCCAGAGAAGGAAGCAAATTGTTTAATAGTCCCATCTTAGAAAAAGAAATATAACAAGCTATTAATCAACTCACTAAGAAAAAGTCCCAAGGACCAGGTGGATTTCCACATGAATTCTACCAAACATTTAAAGAAAAATTAACCCCAATATTATATAAATTAATTGAAAAAATAGGTAATGAAGGACTCCTACCAAATTCTTTTTATGACACAGACATGGTACTAATATCTAAATCAGGTAGGATGAAAACAGAGAAGGAAAATTATAGACCAATCTCCCTAATGAATATTGATGTGAAAACTTGAATAAAATATTAGTAAAGAATTTACATATAATCATTCCTAGGATACTACACCTTGACCAAGTAGGATTTATACCAGGAATACAGGATTGGTTCAATATTAGGAATACTATTAGCATAATTGACTATATCAATAACCAAATTAACAAAAACCATATGATCATCTCAATAAATGCAGAAAAAGCATTTGATAAAATCCAACACCAATTGCTATTAAAAACACTAGAGTTTAGGAATAAATGGATTTATCCTTAAAATAGTCAGTAACATCTATTCAAAACCATCAATAAGCATCATATATAATGGGGATAAACTGGAATTATTCCCAATAAGATCAGGAGTGAAACAAGGTTGCCCACTATCACCATTACTATTCATTATTGTATTAGAAATGCTAGCTTTGGCAATAGGCGATAAAAAACATATTAAAGGAATTAGAGTTGGCAATGAGGAAACCAAATTATCACTCTTTGCAGATGATATGATGGTATACTTAGAGAAACTCAGAGAGTCTACCATAAAGCTATTAGAAATAATCCACAACTTCAGCAAAGTTGCAGGATACAAAATAAACTCATATAAATCATCAGCATTTTTATATATCACTAACAAAATCCAACAGTATGAGATACAAAGAGAAATTCCATTTAATCCACTGTCAATAATATAAAATACCTGGGAATCTATCTACCAAGGGAAAGTCAGGAACCATATGAGCAAAACTACAAAACACTTTCCATACAAATAAAATCAGATCTAAGCAATTGGAAAAATATTAAGTGCTCTGGATAGGTCAAACAAATACAATAAAGATGGCAGTACTACCTAAATTAATCTATTTGTTTAGTGCTATACCAATCAAACTCCCAAGAAACTATCTTACTGACCTAGAAACAAAATTCATCTGGAAGAAAAAAAGGTCACACATTTCAAGGGAACTATGAAAAAAAAAATCAAATGAAGGTGGCCTAGCTGTACCAGATCTAAAACTATATTATAAAGCAGCAATCATCAAAACCATTTGGTATTGGCTAAGAAATAGACTAGTTCATCAGTTGAATAGGTTAGGCTCATAGGGCAAAATAGTCAATAACTATAGCAATCTATTGTTTGACAAACCCAAGACCCCATCTTTTGGGATAAGTATTCATTATTTAACAAAAACTGCTAGGAAAATCAGAAACTAATATGGCAAGAATTAGGCATTGACCCACACTTAATAACGTATACCAAGATAAGGTCAATTTTGACCTTATCTTGGTATACAGTATTAAGTAGGCATAAAGAATAAGATTATAAATAAATTAGAAGAATATAGGATATTTTGCCTCTCAGATCTGTGGAGGAGAAAGGAATTTGTGACCAAAGAACTAGAAATCATTACTGGCCACAAAATAGAAAATTTTTATTATATTAAGTTAAAAAGGTTTTGTACAAAAACAACTAATGCAGACAAGATTAGAAGGGAAGCAATAAACTGAGAATACATTTTTATATCCAAAGGTTCTTATAAAGGCCTCATTCCCAAAATATATACAGAATTGACTCAAATTTATAAGAAATGAAGTCATTCTCCAATTGATAAATGTTCAAGGGGTATGAACAGACAATTTTCACATGAAGAAATTGAAAGTATTTCTAGTTATATGAAAAGGTACTCCAAATCAATATTAATCAGAGAAATGCAAATCAAGATAAGTCTGAGATACCACTGCACATCTTAGATTGGCTAAGATGACAGGAAAAGATAATGATGATTGTTGGAGGAGATATGGGAAAACTGGGACACTGATACATTGTTGGTGGAATTGTGAATTTCAGCCTTTCTGGAGAGCAATTTAGAACTATGCTCAAAAAGTTATCAAACTGTGCATACCCTTTGATCCAGCAATATTACTACTGGGCTTATATCCCAAAGAGATCTGAAAGAAAAGAAAGGGATCCAAATGTGCAAAAATATTTGTGGCAGCTTTTTTCATAATGGCTAGAAACTGGAAACTGAAAGGATGCCCATCAATTGGAAAATGGCTGAATAAATTGTGGTATATGAATGTTATGGAATATTATTGTTCTGTAACAAATGACCAGCAGGGTGTGCTCAGGGAGGCCTGGAGAAACTTACATAAATTGATGCTAAGTGAAATGAGCAGAACAAGAAGATCATTATACATGGCAACAACAAGATTATACTATGATCTACTCTGATGGATGAGGCTCTCTTCAACAATGAAATGATTCAACCCAGTTCCAATTGTTTAGTAAAGAAGAAAATCAGCTACACCCAGAGTGAGAACTATGGGAAATGAGTGTGGACTACAACATGGAATTTCCATTCTTTCTGTTATTGTTTGCTTGCATATTTGTTTTACTTCTCAGGTTTTTTTTCTTTCTTTTTAGATCTGATTTTCCTTATGCAGCAAGATTTACATATGTAAATATGTATACATATATTGGATTCAACATGTATTTTAACATATTTAACATGTATTAGACTACCTACCATCTAGGGGAGAGTGTGGGGGGAAAGAGGAGAAAAGTTGGAACAGAAGGTTTTGCAAGAGTCAGTGTTGAAAAATTACCCATGCATATGCTTTGTAAATAAAAAACTATAATAATAAATAAATAAATACAAAAAAAGAAGATGTTGAGCTGGGGAGGTCTGCTTTGGAATGTAAGTAAGAGTGAATGGAGATTAAAGTAATAAGGCAATCAACTGAGATATCTTTATCTGGAATAATAGTGTTGATTTAGTAGGGATGGGGAACTTCAATTATCCAGACATCTGTTGGGGCTCTCTGCCAAAAGCAAGGTTGTTAATAATTTCTTGGTTACACCTAATGATAATTCATTCTTCAAAAAGCAACAGAAATATGATCAATCACAATTTCACAACTCTGGTGATGAATCATGATCCCTGTGTCTTGGCAAAGAGATGAGAGACTAGAGGAATATAATGAAACATAACATTTTTCAAACATAGGCAATGTGTGAATATATTTTGCTCTTAATTTCAAAGTAGTGCCTTTTTTTTTTTACTAATTTTGTATAGTGGAGCACCATGGAATAGAAAAGGAATAAAATGATATCAAAACAAAAACAAACAAAAAACTAGAAAAGATCATCCTCACCATCACCATAGCCAGCATTTAGATAGCACTTACTGTATTTTTATATATCATATCATTTGATCAATGAAATATTTAAACATACACAGAAAAAAAGAGAAAAAAGTTTGTAAGAGCATACAAACAGGGAAGTAAAAGAACTAGTACATTCAGGACTTTTGGAACCCACAATAGTGAAGTAAGCATTAATATCCATAACTCTCCCACAGTGGCCTCCAAACATCCATAAAATAGCACCTCCAAACAAATCCTGAAACAGCAGAACCATCAAAAAAGGTAAAAAAAAAAATATCACAAGAAACTTGGAAGATTGGCAGGAATATCCCACATCCCTCAGCATTTCCTGGGGGAATAGACAGACTTCATCTCCAAGAATCACCATATGTTTTAGCATAGCCCTGGACAAAGTCTCCAGAGGCCATACTTCCTCTGTTTCAACATAGCACCAGATAAACAGGTAGACACCAAACCTACAGGTACCAAAACAAAGAGACAGCTGCCAGTGCTGGACTCCTGCCATGTGCTTCAGCACAGCCCTGAGTAAACAGGCAGCCTCCAGCAGTCAGACTGTCTATCTTCAGGGGTGACTTGGGAAAACACAGAAACACCCCACTGGCCTCAGCACCAGAACTCCAAGTCAGAACCACATAAGCTGCCAGATCTCTACTCACTCCAGCAATGCCAGCCATCCCCAACTCCACCCTCTCAGTGCAGTGCTAGTCAAGAGCTCCATGAACCTCAGGGAAATATCAGTATAGCACTAGGCAAACATCCAGCATCTGCAGACTCTAGAAGAATAAACTTGAAACAGTGCCTCAAACTCAAACTTAAAAGAAAGGAAATAGCCAAAAAAGATGAGTAACAAAAAGAATCAGACCACAGAATGTTATTATGGTAACAGGGAAGATCAAGACACAAACTCAGAAAAGAACAACAATGTCAAAACACCTAGGGTAAAGCCCCAAAGAAAAATAGGAAGTAGTCTCAAGCTCAGAAAGAAGTCATGAAAAGCCTCAAAAAGGACGTTAAAAATCATAAAATAGAGGTGGAAAAAATTAGAAAAAGAAATGAGGATGATGCAATAGAATTATGAAAAAAATTAATCATTTGGAAACAGAGAACAACTGCTCAAAAAAAGAATTGGCCAAATGGAAAAGAAGATACAAAAATTCACTGAAAAAAAAAACTCCCTTAAAAATATGAGTGACCAAATGGAAGAGAGAGTACAAAAGCTAAAAAGAAAACAAGTCCTTTAAACTTTAGAGTTGGTCAAATGGAAGCTAGTGTCTTTATGAGACATCAAGAATCCATCAAACAAATTCAAAAGAATGAAAAAATGAAATAAAGTTTAAAATATCTCATATAAAAAACAAACTTGGAAAATAAATCCAGAAAAGACAATATCAGAATTTTTTTACTACCTAAAAACCATAATTTAAAGGAGAATCTGAATACCATTTTATATAAATATCATTTTTAGGTCACATATGTAGATTTATTTTTTGCATATTTCCATATGAGTCATAGTGGGAGAGAAAAATCAGAACAAAAGGAAAGAATTTAAATAAAGAATAAAAAAAAACAAGAAAAATGTGAAAATAGTAGGCTTTTATACATATCCAGTCTCCATAGTCATTTTTCTGATGGCACTTTCAATCCAAAACTTATAATTGTCTCGGGTCATAAAATTGTTAAGAAGAGTTAAGTCTATCATAGTTGATCATTATGCAATCTTGCTGTTGCTGTGTACAATATTTTGTGGTTCTGCTAACTTTGCTCAGAATCAATTCATGTGTTTCCAAGATTTTCTGAAATCAGCCTGTTCATCATTTCTTATGAAAAAATAATATTCCATTACTTTCATATACCATAACTTATTCAGTCATTACCCCATTGATGGGCATGCCTTCATTTTCTGATTCTTTGTCACCACAATAGGACTATTACAAACATTTTTGTATATGTGGGTCCTTTCCCATCTTTTAGGATATTTTTGGGCTACATAGCCACTGTTGGATCAAAGTATAGGCACAATTTTATAATCCTTTGGCCATAGTTTCAAATTGCTATCCAGAATTATTGGATCATTTCACAATTCCACCAACAATATGTAAGTGTCACAGTTTTCCCATATCCTCTTACATATTTATCATTATCTTTTCCTGTCATCTTAGCCAAACTAATAGGGGGAAAATATATGCAATCAGTACAATATAGAACTCTATCTTACCCAAAAAGAAAAAGGAGAAGAGGAGAGAATGTAAGTGAAGTAAAGGGTAAGAGAAGTGCTGACAGAAGAAAGGGCAGATCAGGAGAAGCAGAAGACAGAAACAAATCACTGATGAGGAAGGAAAGAGTCAAAGAAGGAGGACAGATGAGAGTAAAAATAAGATGGAGGTATATACACAGTAATCACAATTGTGAATGTGAAAGACATGAACTCTCCCATGAATAGAAGTAGATAGCATAGTATATCAAAAAACAATATACTACAATATGCTGTTTACAATAAACCTATTTAAAGCAGAGAGACATAGAGAGTAAAATCAAGGGCCTAGAGCAGAATTTTTTTATGCTTCAGTAACTAAATATATACATTAATAAAATAAAATAATGAAAACAGTATAGCAATCCTTATCTCAAAGCAAAAGAAAAATGGACCTAATTAAAAGACATAAAGAAGAAAACTACCTCTTGCTAAAAACAAAATAAAACAAAACAAAACAAAAAAACGAAAGATTTATATGAATTGATGTAGAGAAAAATGAACAGAGTTGGGAAAACATTGTATATAGTATCACGAACATTGTGTGATGACCAATTACAAATTATTCAGCTATTCTCAGCAAAACAATATCCAAAATAAGTTCAAAGGATTCATGAAGGAAAATGCTCAGACTGTTGGAGGGCCGGATTATAGTAAAAACAAAAACTCACAGTCTGTCTCCACCCCTCAGCCCATTTACCATAACCTGGAGAGCGTTTAAACGTCCTCAGCAGGCTGCATCTGGCCCGAAGGCCTTAGTTTGAGAACCCCTGGTCTAAGGCTATGCTAGTCTGACCTCTGACTACTAGCACCATTAAAAGCAATAGCTTTCCATCACAATTAAACGACAACAACAACAACAACAACAACTTTTCTTTTTCCCTGTTCAAGAAATATCTATCAGGGAATATAGATCAGTAAATTTCAAACTCTCCAGATTTCCCCCAGAAACAGAATAAATTTGTGCCTCAAGGTGAACATAGATTGGTGAAAAATCAAGAATTGGAGCAAAACAGGAGTCCTCTTGACACAATCCAAGAAGATCTGAAAAACAACCCCAGGCCTAGAATTAATCCCTATAAAGTGCAAATACCTCCAGAATAGTTCTGCAGAAATATCAAGTGGAAGCCCTTGGAGGTAAATGAATTTGCTGGAACATCAGCAATTAAATTAATTTAACTGAAACTTTCACCTCCAAGACTGTGTTTAGAGTCAGGGTTTGAGTCCTGGAAACTGGACTGATTAGGAACCTAACCCAGCTGAACTTCAGGGACTCTGGGTAAAAAAGGAACCAACACCCAGTAAGTGCAGAGACAAAGGGCAGTGACACTGCTGACTGTGGATACTTGTAGGAGGGGAGAACTTTTTGATTTGAGGTTCCCATCAGAGGGGAGAGCTGAAATGAAGGCAGAGGCACCATTCCCTTCACCCACGCTTAAAGGTGCTTACATTAATACTTCTCATTTTTTAAAAAATGGATTGGCAAAGAAGAAAGAACCCAATCATAGAAACTTACTATGGGAACAAGGAAAATTGAGGTTCATCTTCAGAGGAAGACACTAAAATATTTTTTTAAAAAAAGTTTCTATCCCAAAGAGTAAAATTTAATAGTTCCCAACCCAAAGAGATTTTACAGAACTCAAAAAAGAATTTAAAAATCAAAGAAAGATTGAGGAAAAAGTAAAAAGAAATAGAAAAACCATTAAAAAATAAGAATATGGGTGGAGGGAGAACTATCCAACAAGAAAAGGAGATACAAAGTTTTCAAAAAGAAAATAATTCTTTGAAAATTAGAATTGAGCAATGGGAAGTCAGTGAAGCCACAAGAGAACAAGAAATAACAAAAATATAAAGAATGGAAAAATAGAACAGAATATGAAACATTTTACAAGAAAAATAACAGATCTAGAAAACAGATCAAGAAGAGAAAAATATAAGAATAACTGGACTACCTAAAAGTTGCGACCAATAAAAGAATTTTGACACCATAATGACACAATTTTTTGACAAAAAATTTTTTGGAATGATAGAACACGATGGAAAAATAGAAATAGGAAAAAAACCATCAAGCACCATGTCAAAGAGATCCTCTGTGAAAAGCAACAGATAAGAATATTATTATCAAATTAAAAAAAAAACCCAGATCAAAGAAATTATTTTGCAAGAAACAAGAAAGAAATTTCAAATTTTCTGCAGATATAATTAAAATTGTACAGAACTTATCAACAGCCACAATAAAAAGACCATAGGAACTGGAACCAAATATACTGGCAACCAAAAGAAGTAGTACTGGGGACAAATATATCATATCTAATAAAATTATCCATACTATTGAATGAAAAAAAATTGACATTCAACAAACTTGAAGATTTCCAGGACTTTCTCTCAACCAAACCCAAACAATATAAAATTTAACATATAAGAGTCAATATCAAAGATTAATTTCAAAGAATTTAACATAGACAAATTGTTTATGCTTTTTACATGGAAATATATATCATATGTTTAAGATTGACATTAGTAGGCAGCTAGGTAGTGCAGTGGATAAAGCACCAACCCTGAATTGAGGAGGACCCGAGTTCAAATGTGATCTCAGACACTTAGCCCCCCCTAACAGGCTGGGGTTACCAGCCTCAGAAAAGAAAAAAAAAAAAAAAGATTGACATTAGCAAGTGGGTAGCTCAAACGAAAGATAGGGGCAGAATTGAGTATGATCTGACCCTAAAAAGCAAAATTGTCTAGGAAAAAGTAAAAATAATAACTAATACAGATGAGGTGCAGAGGAAGAATATACACAGAGGATTGGGGAAAGGAGGACTTGTAGTTCTGAAAATCTATTCACATTGGAAATGTGTTATATAAGCAACTACATATATATATATATATATATATATATATATATATATATACCATGAAAGGCATAACACCTTCCAAAATCTGTTAAAAATAATTAAATTAAATTAAATTAATGGGGGGAAGATGGGGAAACAAAATGTGGGGGAAGAAGACAAGGAATAGGATATATGGGGGGAAGTTAAGTAATAGCAAATTAAGTAGCAAAATTAAAGTAGAAGAGTTAGAAGGAATAGGAAAGAAGAGATATACACAAACATTACAACAAGGATTATAAGTAGAATTTGTTAGAAAAAAGTAGGGCTAATAATGATTGATTCTAGACAGAGTCAAACTTAAAAGATTCAATCAAGAAAGAAACCTACATTTATATTTTGGTCATACTAATATTGTATGGGTGAGTGTGTGTCTGAGTATATGTAGATATGTATGTATACCTAAATATGTATGTGTATATATATATGTATGTGTTTGTGTTTGTCTGTCTATATGTGTATATATAAATGTATCTGTGTTTAATTAACTATAGCTTGTTTGGGAGAAGTGAGGCAATGAAAGAAGAAAAACAATGCACAAAATAAGAACATAGCTGAGAACAAAAGAATAATCTACAAGCAAGTAAATAAAAGACTCTCATGAATGTAATTTCTTCTATTATTATATATGCTTTTTTTAAAATAAAAATTTTGTTACATATGTTGAACTCCCCCCCAGATATTTTACTGGACACATAACAGTGTTCTATTTTGTTTTGTTTATTTTCCTTTTCATTTTCTATTTTTTCTAATTTTATATTTAGTGCAAGAAATATTTTTAAGGAAAAAAAATTTAATTATATTGTAAAAATATTTAAGTGACCTGTCTTCATAAAGATGAGATTAACTTTATGAAAGATAAAATGAATTGTAACTCATTAAAGCTGCAGTTGAAAATATTGAATCTTGCTGGTCTTATCTATTTGCAATGGCTCTAACTATTGTAAAATTTGAAAGCCTTACTGGCAAAGTGGGAAATGATGGACCTGCCTCAGTGACTGGGGTTGCCCTTATTGGGGAGTGCCATTGGTTGGATAGCTTGCCCTGCCAAAAAGAAGAGGAAAATAAAGAAAGAAGAATCTGAGAGTCCAAGGGGTCTTTGTGACTAGATGTCTTTTGTAATACGAATAAAAAAATGAACTAAAAACAAAACTGCACTACTAACTATCCTTCATATTAAAGACCGTGAAATGAAATACAAATATTGTCACTTGAAGGAGAAAAGTTTCCCAAAAACTTATCCCCAAATAGCAGTTTCTGTTACCCTAAACAAAGCCCCAGGCCCTTTGTTAATCATGCTTCTGCCTAGAAGTAGAGACTGCATGGAAATTATTCCAGTTGAGAATAGGTTCAAGGTTCTAGAGAAGGAATTTGGGGTGGGAAAAAACCATATTCTCAAGTTCCACCCTAAGAAATAACAGAAACCAGACTACTAAAATAGAATTATACAATTACTGGTAATAATCTAAGAAGTTTCTAGATCAGAATCCAAGAATCACAGAACAAAAAGCTTTAAGACACTAGAATTATCTCCATTTTCATCCATTCTTTGTTCAACAAATACATAATAAGTGTATAGGATGTTCAAGGTTCTAAGTGCTAGACACCCACAGATTTTTTTTTCAATGAAGGAAAAAGGTAGGTAGCTAAGCAACATAGGGATAAAGTATTGGACCTGGATTCAGGAAGACCCAAGTTTTTACCCTGTCTCAGACACTTAATTTTGAAACTGAGCAAGTCGCCTAATCTCCTTCTGGATTTCCTCATCTTTGAATAATAACATGTAATGAAATAACACATAAAAAGTGCCTTGTAACCCTCAAAGTGTTATGTAAATGTTCACTATTATTATTAGAACCTAGGCTTCCTTATTCTCAAAACAGTGATTTTTCTGGTAAAGCACATTCTGACAGGGTCCTTAAATGCTTTAATTAAAGGGATGAGGGCTTTCAGTATTTGTGTAGCAGAAGAAGCAATGAAGCTATAGTTAGAAAAACAGGTTTCAATTCCAACTCTGTCACTTACTAGATGGGTAATAAGGTTTGGTGGTGGTTCTTTGTTCAAATGTTGAAGCTTGCTTATTATGTATAAATATGTCATAAGCCTGTATAAACTCTTTTTAAAACATTTCTAAAAAATAGATATTTTAAATAAATTAAACTATATTAAAGATCTTTACAAAATCATTACTCAAAAAAAAAAAAGTCATAATGCTTTCACATTGAAGATTAATAGGGATCTCTGAAACGCCCAAACAAGAATGTTCTCAGTCATTCCAAGAAATGAGCAGAAAATCAGAGACAGAGCTTCATCATCTTTATGGCCACCAGCTCCTATAATTCAAGGTCAAATCTCTTTGCCCTCTGTTCAAAGGAGTCTTTGTAGCTCATGATCCACCCATTCCCAGAACTGAGGTGAGAACAAATTTTGTAAGTGAAGTCTTGCCAGTATTTTGTCGTTTTATACATAATTCCATTTTTCAGAATGCAGCTGTAGCCTAATTAATCTGAACTCGAGTTCTTTTTTGTTCTTTTTTATGTTTCTTTATATTCTGAAGTTAACAGATACCAAATAAAAATAATATTTACATATGCTAAGTATAACAGAAAAAGATAGTACATAAATCTGAAAATCTGTTATATGCAACTTGCTTTTAACTATATATATGTGTATATGTGTATATATATTATATGTATATATAATATATATACATACACTCACGTGTGTAACTTTCAAAGTTGTCCTGCTTGTCCGTGATTTGTTCTATCCTTTGTCTATATTTTTAAAAAAGAAATTTTAGTGACCCTCTTTTCTTTTCTTTCTCTCTCTCTCTCTCTCTCTCTCTCTCTCTCTCTCTCTCTCTCTCACACACACACACACACACACACACACACACACACATCTATAGCTATGGTTTTCCCCTCCCATTCACCTTCAACTGAAAAAAGGGGGAAAATATAAACCTATTGACTTCCATTATCAAGAATAAACTTCCTAAATTCATCAAAAATCAGCCAGAATTTGGAAGGGGTTTAGGGATTCTACCTAAACCAATATAAAAGGAAAGAAATGTTTGGAGTCACTGACAGAAACCCCCAAGGATGGATCAAATTGAAGATTGAAAGAGAGGGACATTTCCATTGTTTTCACCACCACTGCCATCTTTACTACCTAACATTTATCAAATGCACAATTCACAGGATTTGTAAAAAATCTTCTTCCTTAAGAAGGTCAGGAATAGAGGTCTTGCAACACTGTGTGCATTGGCAAGGGAAGTTCAGAGATCTAAAAAAGAGGGAATGAATAAAAGGGGGGGGAATAAAGTTTGAATACAGTTTCATCAAAGACAGTCAAGATAATCTGCATTAGAAGAATTTGATTGACAATGACAAAGGAACTTCAGAACTGAAAAACAGCAGAATTGAAGTCAAATACCAAACATCATGGTGCAATAAAAAGGAAATTTGTTCTGGTTATATTCCACCTCATACTATCTCTGTAACCTTGTGCGAATCAGTTTAATGTACCTGAGCCTCATTTTTTTCATCTACAAAATGAAAGAGTTAAACAAAATAGCCACTGGGGGCATCTTCCAGTTATAAACCTATGACTCTTATCAAAAAAAAAAAAAACATTATTTAAAAAAAAATAAGTATAAAGTATCTTCTCCAGTCCATTCTGTTTGCTAAAAAGATTTGCTATATGATAGTTGCTATTCTTTAAGTAGTTTCTTTTATCATTTCCTACCCTGTTCTCTTTCTCTTAGTACTTGCCATTTCAAGGAAGTTTCACACCTAAGAAGTTACTGCTGTTAATGAAGCAAATGGTGTTAATAAAACTGAAACTGGAAGGGGGAAAAAAGTGTTTTAACTTTCCAAGTACTAAGAGGCTTGTTACATACTCAAATTCTATAAATGAAATTTCCACAACCCTCATTTTTGTTTTGTGATTAAATAAAATTTCATCTGAGGATGAAAATATTTAAAATGAACCTTCTGTGAGCCAATCATTTCCCCTTGTCACCTTCTCACCCTGACAGGACACTAAATACACTAGAGAGTTATCCCAGGAAACTAAAGACATGCTCCCTTGGTTCCCTTGATTTTCCCTCATTTCTGTGAATTTAATTTTCTGTGTGAGCATGTGTCTAAGCTAGGCCATACAGATTGGTGCGGGTTCTTAAAAACAATTTTTTGCTCCATCAGCCACAGTATATTCCACAGAAAGAGGAGAAATCACTATACCCCAGGGGGAGAAAAGTTACTCCAAAACTTTTAAAGTTTTCCCAAAAACTTTACAATAGGATTAGGTGTCCCTGATGAGTAATTTAATTTAATTGTGATGTTTTCAACATTGTTTGTTCTGGAAAAGGAACCATTAGGTGCTTTGCACAGAGAGTTGCCACCTTGTTAGTAGACAGAACACAAAACTGGGAGTCATATGATCTGGAAAAAAATTCTAGCAAAACCAAATTAATTCCACCTGTCTCAATTTCCCAATTTACAATAAAAGATAATGGATTCTGTTCTTCTTTCTTCTCCTTTTTAAGGTAGGTTAATAATATTGGTCATATTTCTTTCTTCCAGAACAGAGCAGTGATCCTAGTAAAACAAAAGTACCTGCCCAAGAACAGTAGTCTCCAAAGTGGAGCCAAGTACCTGGAAGGTTATTGCCTGAATGGATTGTAAACATGATCTTGATACTAATGTGTTAACTCCAGCTTCTAAACACAGCAGGAGTCAACTAGCATCTTATCTTCACCAAGTCTTTGGACATCAGGGCTCTGATTAGCTGAATCGGAGATGGACCACAAGGGCCCCTCCACAGAACACCTGACTCACACGAATATGAAGCAACAAGTCTTTATTCTATTATTTCACTACATAGAGTTGCCTCAATCCTAATGCTCTAATGATTTAATGATTCCCTCCCCTTTCTGAAACACCTTTTTCTATTGTCCCCAGGTCACATTATCAGAGAGTGCCAGAGCAAGGTGCATAATCAATCTAGAGTGAGGAGGGCTTCTACCTCATTACTGAGGCTTAATCAATGCCGTCAGGGTCCTATTTTGGACTCAGGCAGAATAAGCCTCCAAATACCTCATACTCTACTCTTGAGATTTGTCCTCTACTCTAACACTAATGGGTGTGAAATAAACTACTTAAAGAGTAAGAAGATAGAATTGTATCTTATACTCCTTATGATTTATGGAGCTTATCTCCAACATGACCATACCTATTCTTATTGCCAAATACTCCCTCATTCTGTCCCTTCTTTTTGCTATACAAGCTCCTAATTTCTAATTTTCTAAGCCAGTCATTTATCCCTTAGGACACTTCTACCCTAGACATTCCCTAAGTATATACAGCAGCAACTACCCAGGAATTATTTGGAAATGAAATTCCATAACTCTAGCCCCCAAATCACATCATGGCTACAATGATTACCCCTCAGAAAGTGAACTTAGCACTCAGCTGTTGGTGAGTAAAGGCTCCACTTTCCCCTATTTTCTTTTTGATGGAACAGATTATGTATCCAGGATGAAAAGGCATGGATTGATTGTGATCTATATTTTCATCTCATTAGATTATCTTTATTCCCCATCCTATCCCTCTTAAAAAAATTCCTTTTTTCTATCAAAAGCTCTTGTATCTTTCCAGTTCAAAATTTCTGTCATCTACAATTTCTTATGCCCCCTCACCACATGAATCCAGTTTCAAATTTGTCATGAAATCCTCTAGTATATCTTGAATATCTATCCTCTCATTCTAGATCAGACACTCACGAGCTCTCATTTTTGCTATTGCAATAATTTTCTAATTGGTCTTACTGCTTCAAATTTCTTCCCTTTGCAATTTATCCCCTACACAGCTACTAAAGATATGCTTTAATAAAGAGTTCACACCACTCCTCTATTCAACAAAATCCAATGAACCCTTATTGACTATCAAATGAAATGTTATTTCATTTCTATGTTATTTTTTAATTTCTATTTTCTGTAAGTTTTATATGTCTAATTACATAAATACTAGTACACATATAACATAAACAATTGAATATGTGTATATTGTGAATATATACTCAAAATATTTTATCAATAGGATATATTAAAAAAAAAACCAGAAACTACTGCCCAGAAATACTTTGAATGTACCAGTACTTATTCTTCCTCCAAAGCTGCACAAAAAAAGGAATATAAAAAATGTATAGTGGACAAAATCAAGCTGGTGATGAGTAAAACCACACACTCAATGAAGCAACCATTGTAAAATCATTCTTCCTTTATTTTTAGTTTAAATTATTTTGCTCCATAGCAGTGTGATCAGAATGACCAATATCAGTAAATATTTTCCCTACTAAGTCACTATATTGAGTACAGCCAATAATTATAACTGAAAAAAAGTTTCAACAGTATTCCAGTTACTCAATAAAACAGAATATGCTACACAAAAGGTTTAATATTGTCAGTTTTTCTAGCAGATACCAGGTCTTTATGTCCTCCTACATTTGGTAAAAGCATTGAGCTTTTCATAGACTAGGTAATTGTCTGAACTTGAAGCAAGCAGGTTGAAATCTTAAAAAAAAAAAACTTTAAGGAGGGAAAGGGACCCACATGTGCAAAAATGATTGTGGCAGCCCTTTTTGTAGTGATGAGAAACTGGAAATGGAGTGGATGCCCATTAGCTGAAGAATGGCTGAATAAGTTATGGTATATGAACGTTATGGAATATTATTGTTCTATAAGAAATAATCAGCAGGATGATTTCAGACGCCTGAAGAGATTTGCATGAACTGATCAGCTAAGTGAAATGAGCAGAACCAGAAGATCATTGTACACAACAAGATTATAAAATGATCAATTCTGATGGATGTGGCTTTTTTCAGCAATGAGATGATTCAGACCAGTTCCAATGATCTTGTAATGAAGAGAGCCATCTATATCTAAAGAGAGGACTGTGGATTGCAATGTAACATTTTCACTCTTTTTGTTGTTATTTGTTTGCATTTTCTTTCTTATTTTTTTATTTGATTTTTCTTGTGCAGCAAGATAATTGTATAAATATGTAAGCATATATTGGATTTAACTTACATTTTTATCATGTTTTACATATGTTGGATTACTTGCTATCTAGGAGAGGGGGTATTGGAAGACAAGGTTTTGCAAAGGTTAATGTTGAAAAATTATCCATGCATATGTTTTGAAAATAAAAATCTTTAATTAAAAAAAGAAAAAGAAAAGAAGGCATTGTAGCAAAAACTGAAAATAAATTTTAAAAAACCTTTAAGAAACAATCAACTTTTCCCATGGTTTCTACCATCACTTTAATTTTTTTCTCTTTTCTCCTTACTTAACTGTAACCACATCACTTGCTGGCATGCATCCCAAAAGAAACAGACATACACACACATGCAGATGAAGACACAAGCATACAAATAAACACATCTGTAGCATACAGACATTATTAAAGAGATACAGGGATAGGAATTTTAATTAATGTCAAGGAAAACTGAAGACTAGGGTCCCCAAATCAGACTTTGTGATCATTCTTTTAAGGGCTAATGTTATAAAAATATACAAATATGGTTTGAAAGTTTAGGAGTCATCTCCTTCAAATGTTACCTTACCCTCCAACCCAAGGGCAAGAATCTCTTCTACAACACTGCTAGCAGATGCTCAATTACATATTGTTTAAATTTCTTCAATGACAAGAGGCAATCTCTTCCACTACTGGTCAGTTCTAGCTGTTGGAAAATGTTTCCATTTTTCCCATGTAAAACCCCAAACAAGAATCTACAGACAATGGAGCTAATACCTCTACTATATTATAATGCTTGAAGGACCTAAAGAAAGCTATATCTCTTTTAATCCCTAGTTCCCTTAACTATTAGACCTATGGAACAGTTTCCTGACTATAAACATGCTGGCCACCTAAGAACTCTTCAGTGTTTGTCACAATATGTTTAGTCAGTATAGTAAGATTGGTTTTTAGGGTAAGAGGAACTTGATTCAAATCTTACCTCTGATGTTTGTGGCAGCCCTTTTCATAGTGGCTAGAAACTGGAAAATGAATGGATGTCCATTAATTAGAGAATGGTTGGGTAAATTATGGTATATGAAGGTTATGGAATATTATTGCTCTGTAAGAAATGACCAGCAGGAGGAATACAGGGAGGCTTGGAGAGACTTACATCAACTGTTGCTGAGTGAAATTAATAGAACCAGAAGATCGCTGTACACTTCAATGCTGTATGAAGAGGTATTCTGATGGAAGTGGGTATCTTCAACATAAAGAAGATCCAACTCACTTCCAGTTGATCAATGATGGACAGAAATAACTACACCCAGAGAAGGAACACTGGGAAGTGAATGTAAATTGTTAGCACTACTGTCTATCTACCCAGGTTACTTATACCTTCGGAATCTAATACTTAATGTGCAACAAGAAAATGGTATTTACACACATATATTGTATCTAGGTTTTATTGTAACACATGTAAAATGTATGGGATTGCCTGTCATCAGGGGGAGGGAGTGGAGAGAGGGGGGATAATTTGGAAAAATGAATACAAGGGATAATATTATAAAAAAAATTTACTCATGCATATATACTGTGGAAAAAAATTCTAAATAAAAAAAAAATCAAATGCAGAAAGGCAAAAATAGTAAATGCATTGTTCAGATAATAATGCAATAAAAATTACATGCAAGAAAAAAAAGAAAAAATAGACCAAAATTAATTAATAATCTAATCCTAAAGAATAAATGGGTGAAACAGGAAATCATAAACAAATCAACAACTTCATCCAAGAAAATAACAATAATGAGACAACATACCAAAATTTGTAGGATGCAGCCAAAGCAGTTATTAGGGGAAATTTTATCTCTCTTTCATAAATGCTTCCTTGCATAAAATAGAGAAATAGAAGATCAATGAATTGGACTTACAAGCTAAAAAAACAAGAAATTAGAAACTCTCAAGAAAATACCAAATTTGAAATTTTGAAAATAAAAGGGGAGATTAATAAAATTGAAAGTAAAAGAACTATTGAATTAATAAATAAAACTAAGAGTTGAGTTGTTTTTATGAAAAAACCAACAAAATAGATAAACTTTTAATTAATTTCATTAGAAAAAGGAAAAAAGATATTAAAATTGTTATTCTCAAAAATTAAAAGGAAGAACATTCCACTAATGAACAGGAAATTAGTGCAATAATTAGAAGTCATTTTTCCCAACTATGTGCCAATAAATTTGATTATCTAAGTAAAATTGAAAAAATTTATAAAATATCGATTGCCCAGGTTAACACAAGAGAAAATAAATTATTTAAATAGTCCTGTTTTAGAAAAGAAATAGAATAAGCTATTAATCAACTCCCTAAGAAAAAGTCTCCAGGACCAGATGGACATACATGTGAATTCTACCAAATACTTAAAGAATAATTAATTCCAATACTACATAAACTATTTGAAAAAATAGAGAAAGAAAGAGCCCTATCATATTTCTTGTATGACACAGATATGGTGCTGATAGATAAACCAGGTAGGGTGAAAACAGAGAAAGAAAATTACAGACCAATTTCCCTAATGAATATTGATGCAAAAATCTTAAATAAAATATTAGCAATGAGATTACAGAAATCATCCCCAGGATAATACACCATGACCAAGTAGGATTTATATCAGGAATGCAGGGCTGGTTCAATATTAGGAAAATTATTAACATAATTTATTCTATCAATAACCAAACTAACAAAAATCATATGATTATCTCAATAAATGCAGGAAAAGCATTTGATAAAATCTAACACTAGAGAGTATGGGAATAAATGGAACTTTCTTTAAAATGATCAGTAGCATCTATTTAAAACCATCAGCAAGCATAATATGTAATGGGGACACATTAGAACCATTCCCAATAAGATCAGGAGTGAAACAAAGTTGCCCACCATCACCATTACCATTCAGTATTGTATTAAATATGTTATCTTTGTCAATAAGAGAAGAACAAGAGATTAAAGGAATCAGAGTAGGTAATATGGAAACCAAATTATCACTCTTTGAAGATGACATGATGGTATACTTAGAGAACCCTAGAGAATCTACTAAAAACTACTAGAAACAATTCACAACTTCAGCAAAGTTGCAGGATACAACATAAATCCACATAAATCATCAGCATTTTTATATATTACCAATAAAGTCCAGCAGCAAGAGATACAAAAAGAAATTCTATTCATAATAACTGTTGATAGTATAAAACATTTAGGAATCTATCTGCCAAGGAAAAGTTAGGAACTATATGAACATACTTTAGACACAAATAAAGTCAGATATAATCAGATGGGAAAATATCAAGTGCTCCTAGATAAGTCAAGCGAGTATAATAAAGATGGCAATACTACCTAAACTAATCTCTTTATTCAGTATCATACCAATCAAACTCCCAAGAAATTATTTTAAAGATCTAGAAAAAAAAAGTATAACAAAGTTCATCTGGAAAAAACATAAGGTCAAGAATTTCAAGGGAATTAAAGAAAAAAATGCCAATAAAGGTGGCCTAGCTCTGCCAGATATAAAATTATATTATAAAGCAGCAGTCATCAAAACCATTTGGTACTGGCTAAGAAGTAGAGTAGTCAATCAGTGAAATAGGTTAGGATCACAGGACAAAATAGTCAATAATTTGAGCAAAGCCTCAGTTTCAGTCTCCATCCTACTTTGAAATTTGCAGAAGAATAGCAAAGGAGAAATTCCAGATCAAATTTGTTCCCTACATAATTCTATCATCATCAAAGGGAATAGAGAGAGATTAGTCAAAGAGAGCATTTAAGAGCAGGTTAGTTATGTTTTGATTTTCTTAAAAGAATAGGGGAAAGGAAGGAGAAGAACAATATAGTGGAAGATAAGGTAAGAGGAAAAGAAAGATGAGGGAAATTATCTCACATAACTGAGTTTTTCAAATTGACATCTTTATAAGCAAAGAGGAGGAGGTGGAAAAAGAGAAGTGACACTTGAACACCTCTCAGGTAAATCAAAGAATGAAAAAATGTGCACACAGTCAAATACACATATAAATCCATTTCCAATAACAGGGAAACAAAAAAGAAAGGAGGAGAAAGAGTAAGAAGTAAAAGAGAGAGAGAGAGAGAAAGAGAGAGAGAGAGAGAGAGAGAGAGAGAGAGAGAGAGAGAGAGAGAGAATACATTTAGGAAAGGATGAATATTAGCAAATATAAAATATATTTTACCTAAGGGTATACAAAAATATTTCTTACAAATTTTTGTGCCATCACAAAATTGGAAACTGGGGCTTCCATCAATTGGAGAAAGTCTAAACAAGTTTTAGTATTTGAATATTATGGCATTATTCTGCTGCATGAAGTAAAAAAGAGAATGCTTCCAGAGAAACCTGGGATAACTTAACGAGGGATACAATTTATACCATAACAACAATATCATAAAGACAAATAACTTTGAAAGACCTTTAAACTTTGAATAGAATACTGATCAACTATGGTTCCAGGGGACTCATGATAAATAAGCTGTTCATCATCGGATAGTGAGGTGAAATAATCAGTAAAGATTCAGATTTTTTAAAAATAAATTTAAAAACAAAAAATAAATAATAAAAATAAAATAAAATTTAAAATAAATTTGTTTTGCATGACTATAGATAGCAATAATAGGGTTTAAATTTTTTTTTCTTTCTCATTTGGCAGAGGGGTGAGAGGGAGAAAAGGAAGATTTGATTCTAAAAACAAAATTTAATTTAACAATAAAATAAAAAGTAATAAGTGAACATTTTAAGAACAGATATAGGAATAGAAGGGATGAAAAGTAAGTGGCTGAAATGAAAAAAAGACTGTGAATGTAGGCTATGATCTATTTTTGTTGTTGTTTTCTTTGAAGTTTAGCAAAGGAAAAGAAGTACTAGATAAGCGTTTAATGGAGTAACATAGAAACTTGAATATCTTTATAGGTACAAGGAAGGAATCAATAGAGACAGAAAAACTGGAGATGAGAAAGAAAGGAAATATAATCAATGAAGCAAGATTCTACAAGAGTTGGGCAGCAATAAAATCATGGCCATAAAGAAATAAGCTTTGGCAAGAAGAACTCATCAACTCATAAAACCAGAAGGAAGGAGGATGGATAAAGATATAAAGAGATTTTAAATTAAGGAAAACAATTAAACTGATTATATAGATGCAGATCGATAAATAAATAGATATACATACATATACATATATGTATATATGTGCATATGAAATACATACACATATAAATATATATATATATATATACTTATAGATAGATAGATAGATAGATAGATAGATAGATAGATAGATAGATACAAAAATCCATTCTCTAATTCAGACCAAAAAAACTCTGAAGAATTTCTTTTTTGTTCAATTTGGAGAGATTTTCTATATCATTATTAGACAACCAAATTCCTATTTGAAATAATTATCAACTAAAAGAGATGTACAGGTAGATCCTATATTCCTTTTAATAGTCTTAAATGTTTAATCCTCTCATGTCAGATAATGGTCTTGAATTTTCATCAGAACTGGCCAGAGTGACTCTTAATAAATGAAAGGCTGAAAGACTGGGCTTAGTTGCACAGAGCAATACTCCTGCCAAAATTTCACTTATTGCATGAAACAAAAGACATCTGGATAGGGATTCTTGTCTAAAGCAATTGAGATCCAGCTGTACAAAACATCATTTAGGAAAAGAAGTGTTTTGGGAGAGAATCTTTCCCTTGTTTCTTGAAAGGGCAAGATATAAAGAAAAAAAAAAAAAAGAAAGGATTAATATCAGGTATAAAATGAGTAGCATAATCTCTGGAATAGTGTACTGAATGAGCAATGACAATCCCTCTTGAATCTTTAATTTCATATAGCTATGATTTAGAAATTCATTATCATCATTAAGTATCTACTCTGTTTTAGGCTCAAAGTAAATAAGTATAAGACATTTGTGATCTCCAAAGGCTTACCAATTGAATCATGGGGAAACACGTCTATATTTAAAACAACACTATTATAAGGCAGTCTATTCTGACATAATACACATGAACATATATTCACATAAAATAATTTATGTTTTATATAAGAATTTATATATTTCTCAATTTATATAAGAATATTCAAGAAATTAAAGATAATATAATTTTTCCCTACTTCAGATCTTTATACTTAATTCATCTAACATGTGGGCTTTTTTCATTTCCCTTCCTTTCTCTTTCTTATTTTCATGTCCCTTCATATTTTCAAGATTAGACACTCAAGTCTTTTCCAAATCCCATTCTACTCACCATTTCCAGCTCTTCTTCCTTAATGTGAATAGCAAATAATGTTTTCTAGATGAAAACCTCCCATCAATTAAGTCGCTCCTTAATTGCCTTATGCTTTTCAATTTTATATATGTTTATGTTTATTAATTTTATTTATATTTTGCATATATTTGTTATGTAGTAAGTTTTCTTACTACAAGTTCCATTAGAGTAAGTTTTTAATCTCATGTTAGTGTTTAATCTAATAAATAAATTAAATAGTAATAAAGTAAATATCATTCTTTGTATTTATATCCACAGAACAGGAATGATTCCTGGCACATAGTGAGCATTTAATAAATGTTTGCTGATGGCCGATTAATTTATTCTTTCATTGTGAACCTTACAGAGTGTTTCCAAAACCCTTTGCACTCAAATTTCCACCAGAATCACCATTCTTCTCTTCTCCCTTCATCATGACTGATCTCATCAAATCTCATGGTTCTTATTATTATCTCTGTGGAGATGCTTCTTAGATAATTTTTCTGACCCTAACCTCTTTCCTGACTTCTAATCTTGCATTATCAACTCCCTGTTAGATTTTATGATCTAAATATCCAATCAACATCTCAACCTCAGAATACCAGAATTCATTATCCTTCTACCCAAAATTTTCTGTTTTTTGAATTTCCCTGTCAAGGGCAACACAATCCTCCCAGTCATTGAGGTTCATATCCTCAGTATCTCCCATATCTACTCAGTCACACAACCCATATATCCTGTTTCATGTCAACTCTTCTTATTTCTATCTTAACTACATCTCTCCCATGTTCTCCCTTCTCTCTACTCAAGCATCATCTTGGCACAAGCCCTGATCACCTCTCACTTGGATTATTGTAATATCCTCCTTGTTGGTCTCTTCACAATCCAGTACCTCCTCCACCAAGCTGGCAAAGTGATCTTCCTAAATTGCACCTCTGACCATTTTAATCCCCTACTTAATAAACTCAGCAACTCCATAATAATTTCATGATCAAATATAAAATCCTTTGTTTGGCTTTTAAAATCCTTCACAGTCTGGCCCCTTCCCACCTTTTTAATTATGTTACATTTTATTCCCCATACTAGCAACACTGGCCTTGTGGTTAAATCTAGCAACATCGGTCTTGCACACACCACTCTATCTCCAGACTCCCCTCCTTTTTTTTTTTTTTTTTTTTTTTTTTTTTTTTTACTGAATGACCCCTTAATGTCTGAAATGCTCTTCCTTCCTCCTTACTTCCCTTTTGTCTTTCCTAGCTTTATTTAAGACTCAGCTCTATCTGTGTTCTACAAGAGGACTTCTGATGTTCCATTCTGCACTCCCCACTGCTAGTGCTAACCTTCCAAGATTACCTCCAGTTAATACTGTACATATGTATAGATACACACGCATATGACTACTTGTATATGATCTCCTCTCATTAGAATGTGAGTTTCATGAGAACAAGCAGTGTGTATGCCTTATTTCACAGCCTCTGTGATTAGTAATATCCAGCACATAAAAAAACTTAATAAATGTTTGATGACTAATACAGTGACTACTGAAATTACACTCCTTTAAGTTACCAATTGTAAATCCAGTGATTTTTTTCCCTTAATTTTCATTTCCCACAACATTTTCCATAATATGTGGCATTTTTCCAATCATGTAAATTCTCTGAACTGTAAGGGGGGGAAAAAGGAGGTTGGACTAGAAGATCTAAACTTCAATGAATGAATGAATGAATGAAAAAGTATTTATTTAGTGCTTAATATATGACAGACCTTGCACTAACCACTGATGATATAAATACAAAGAGGAAATGGTACTTGCCCTAAACAAGGTCATATTCTAAAAGCTGGAGACAATATGTACAAGTTCTTTGGGTAGAGGAAGCCTACAGGATGATAAGGGAAATCAGTGTTCCATTAATTAACTCACTCTCACTCTTAACAAAACCATAAGCCTGAGGCCACACATCCTTTCCAAAACTATAGATCTGGGGCTGACTAGATATAAATGACTTTTATCAAGGCACAGAAGCACTAAAGAAAAAGGGTAAGAAGTTGGTTAAGATGAAGATCTAGCTCAAGTGTTCATAATATAAGAACCATGATTTTTAATATATTTAATAACTACATGTCAATATAATTGGTTTCCTTTATAACACTTCCTATTTCATTCTATGAATTTAAGAAGGGATCCATCTGGTTCACCAGACTGCCCAAGGGATCCAGAACACACAAAATAATTATGAACCGTTGTTGTTGTTGTTGTTGTTGTTGTTGTTGTTGTTGCTCAGTCATGGTCATGTCTGACTTTTTCCATTTGGAGTTTTCGTGGGATACTAGGATGATTTGTTATTTCTTTCTCCAGCTCATTTTACATATGAAGAAACTGAGGCAAACATGGTGAAATGACTGCCCCAGTAAATGAGTAGTTAAATGAGGTTGCTCTTTCTGATTCCAGGCATGGTGCTTTATCCACTGTGCCATTTAGATGCACTTAAAAACCCTCACCCTGGGTCTAATATCCTCCTGCTATCATTTCAATCAGTAACTAATCACGTTTTTCTGATGTCTTCTGAATTATAAACTTGTACTATTATTATTTAACTTTTAAACAAGATTAGACATTCCTTGAGGACAAAAAAATGTTTTATAAAGTTTTGTATCCTTTACAATGTCCAATACCGTACCTTAAACATAGGAGACATTGAATAATCATTTTTAATTGATTGAATGAATGAATGATTGATTATCATCTATCTGTATGTCAAGGTAAAGATTTAAAGAGAAATGGCAATATCCAGCCTTGATGGCTTTAACCCACAGACTCTGCATGTTCAGCATATCTTGTTCCTTTAGCAATTTCATCAGCATCAGCTACAGGCTATAACTAGTATTAAATGAAAACCCAAACCTCACCACAATGACCTTCTGAAATGCATTAGAGCAATACTGGCTCCAGCCCAGAATGACTGGGCTGGACACATGTTCCAAATAGATGACAATAGAATAACCAAATAGCTTCTATGTGGAAGTCTGTCATTGCTAGAGTCTTAGTAAGGCAGTCACAAAAAAGCAGTTTTTTTTTTAACAAGTGATAAAACATGAGAGAACAAATATAAATTATACAGCATATCTGGGAAGAAGAGCAGCAAACAAGCCATGCCTATTTGTAGTTATTTGAAATGGGTATTTCTTTTGTAACAAAGACATTAGGAAGCTCTTGAATTAATTCATTTACTAGAATTTATTAAGCACAACTTTAATTTATAAAGTGCTGACCATATGAAATGATTAACTATTAAACTATGTGGTACTGATTATATATATATATGTATATATATATATATATATATATGTATATATATATATATTTATCTAATTATATATATATATATATATTTATCTAATTATATATATATATAATATTAGATAAATATATAATTAGAAATAAATATAATTAGAAACAAGAGAAGGGAAAGTGCTATATGGGCTTCATGGATGAGCTAAAATTTGATGAAACTTGATAAATGGGTAAAATGTTAATGGATGGAGGGGTTCAAGAACATGACAGAAAGGATCCTAGTATGACTTCACGTAGTGCAGTTCATAATCATGTTAGCTTGTTTGAGTGGACAAGCTAGGGGCAATTAGAAGGTATGGATAGAGCACCAGCTCTGAAGTCAAGAAGAGCTGAATTCAAATTTGAGTTTAGACACTTGGCACTTACTAGCTGGGTGACCTTGAGCAAATTCTTTAAGTCAAATTGCCTCACTTAAAAAAACAAACAAACAAACAAAAAACCCTTCAGGAAAATAAAATCATGAATTATAAAATATATATTAGTCTCCTCTCCCCCAGGATGGAAAATGCTGGGGCTAATCATGGATGTGTTCCCACCCTAATCAGCAGAGGAGCTTTGATCTGCTGTCTTTATCAACCCACACCAACCCATCCTTACTTGGACAACCAGGTGAACTTTTACTTCCTAGAGTTTACCACATTAATTTCAAATCTAGCAGAAACATCTATTTGATAATCTTAACCAATAAAAGTCAGATTTCCAAACTCAAGAGATACACCAACTTTGGCCTCCTAATTATTGGAATTATACACATATACCAACACCAAGGCTGGCTTGTTTGATACTTTAACTCATTTTGAGTTTGCAATAATCCAGAATCATCAGATTTTACCACATAACCCATCTATGATTACCCGTGAAGTACTTGTGGAACTTATTTCTTTAACTAAACTGTTAAAAACTATATTATACTTTAGGTTATTTGATTCTGCTCATCATTCAGGCTGTTGAGATCTTTTTGAATCCAGAGACTGGCTTAGAAAGGTTAGTTATCCATAAAACTTACCTTTCAAAAGTTTTGTTGTCAAAAGCTTATTATCATCTACAAATTTGATAAATGTGCCTTCTTTGGTTCTAAGTGATAAAAAATGGTAAATAGAACAAGACCAAGATCATAGGATCATAGATTTAGAGAACAAATTTGAATATCTGTTTCCAACCTCTTCGTTTTACAGATAAGTTAATTTAGCTTCAAAATAGTTGTGACTTTCATGAAATCATATAATTAGTGTCACGGGTGGAATTTGTATGAAGTCTTCCAGAAGCAAAGTTCATCATTCTATCCATTCTATCACCTCAGATCCATGGTAACTCCACTAAAGAAACCTCCTTCCTAGTTGACATTTTATCTCGTAAAGATTTTTTGGGTCTGATTACTTAGCCAGTTTCAAATCTATTTTAACCATATGGATAGAATGAATGACTCTGTCAAATGTTTTGCTAAAAATCTAAGTATATTGTGTCAGCTTCCCCAACTGCAATGTGAGGAGGTTGCACAGGAAAACTTTAAAATGCCTTTTAACTCTAAATTTATGATCCTATGACACTATATGCATGACATTCTGCTAATCTACCAGTCTAATTATTCTGTCAAAAAAGGAAATGAGTTTAATCTAACATGACCTGTTCTTCACAAAACCATTTTGAGTTATAGTGATCATAGCTTCCTTTCTTATAGTATAATCTTAGTCATACATTCTAGAATTTGGCCAAGAGTGTGGAAAGATCATTGACTTATCATTTGTAACTGCCACTCTCTTCCCTTTTTTGAAAATTAGGGCATTTGATTTTCTCTATCTATATCACTTCTCTCATTGCCCATTCAAAAGTCACTGAGGAATTCTATAATTAATTGAATCAATGGTAAATATAGCTTTATTACATGTATTGAGCTCATTAAAGGTAATTAGATACTATAGTATTTTTTTCTTGTGCTTTTTACTCTCTAATTATTTTTGTTCTTTCCTTTCCAATTAGAAGTATGCTTCATGGAAAAGAAAAGAGAAGGAACTTATGGTTTATAGAGTAATATGGCTTCTGAAACATCCCAGAAGATTTGAAAGTATATCTGATGAAGCAATGATCACCAAGATAAGAAATGGCAATAAGTTCCACCCAGTTCAGCACCACACAAAAAGGGCATACACAAACTTATCCAGATTCTGAATGGGAAGGGAGAGTGAGCAAGTCAAGATACTTTAACTAATCCAAGCTCCAAAAAATAAGCCTTAAAGTTCATTGTTGTTTAGGGCAGGAATACTGGAAATCCAGGTGGAGTAATGCAAGATAGTCAGTCATTAATCTCTGGAAAACAAGGAATAAATCCATGAACTTGGTCATGGCAATCTGAAAAGAAAGGTATAGCCATTTTCAGGAAAAGACTTCAAAGGAAGACAGGGTTAGGAGGAAGAACTGTGTTAAGTATTTTACAAATATTATATCATTTAATCCTCACAAATAATGTTGGGAAGTAGGTGCTATTATTATCCCCATTTTATAGTTGAAGAAATTGAGGCAAACAGAAGTTAAGTGATTTGGTCAAGATCACATATCTAACAGGTGTTTGGAAAAGAATTTGAAGTCAGTCTGTCAGCATTAAGGATCAGTGCTTTATCTACTGCACAACCTCATTATCCCATATGTATTTATTCTGGAGTTCTCTCCAAGAAGTCTGAATCCAGTACTGCAGTCAAAGTGAAGATAGAAGATAGGTCCATTACAGCACCTAGGCAGCCCATGAAGTGATTGTTTTCCCAAAAGCTAAGAGATCAGTACAATTTCCGAAATATTGTCAGGGCTATAGCAAGGAATAGTATGTACTAATATAGGGAAAGCACCAAGAGAAAGAGGCAGAGATGTGGAAGAGAATAATGCATTCTCTGCATCACCAGAAAACAAAGGTAATAACCAAGGTTTGCAATATACAGCAAGACCTTGTCCCAAATATTCAATCCCAGATTATAGCAGATGCAGCCTCCTTTCTTCACGGGTGACAGGATCAATCAGAATCTGCTCAGCCTCCTTCAAAACTGCAGGAAAGGTAGAACCTAGACCTACCACATGACTAAAAAACTGAATAAAAAAAAAAGAAAATTTTGAATATAATGGAGAAATGCTATAGATAAAGAAAAGTCGAAGAGGTAGACCTAGAAGAACAAAGTAATTCCACAATATCTATGAATAAGTCTCGTAGAAAAAGAATGGCTTGCCCACAAGGACTTTAAGACTATATAAAGAAATTAAGCAAAAGGCAAAAAAATGAAATTTAAATATTTAAAGAAAAATAAGAACACATAAGAAGAACATATAATTTAAAATAGGAAATGGAAACCTTTTAACAAATTTAGAAATCCCTGTAAGATAAAGTGGAATAGATTTCAATAATAAAAAAATCAAGAAATATTAAAGTAAAATTAAAATACTGAAAAATGGATTATATATTTGCTATCAAAAACAAGTCACCTAGAAAATAGGTCAAAAATAGGTAATATGAGGATTATCACACTCCCTAAAACCATGAACCAAAAACTTGGATATCATGTATGAAAAGATCATTAAAGTAGTCATGTGCTTCAAAGACATCAAAGGCAGAAGCAAAGGAACTATATTTGCAAAAATATTTTTAGTGGTACTTTTTGTGGTGACCAAAAAAAAAAAATTGCCCAGCCCTTTGTAGGCCTGGTCATTCACCTTTGGCCAAAAACTTTCTGTGATTCTTCCTCTTAACTCCAACATAGATGTGAGTCAAGACATCACTCCCTGATGTCATTAATCTCCTTTGAAAACAAAGGAAAAACTACAGTGTCCAATTATTCATGACCCTGTAGATCAGACTTGTCCATGGTGTTTTCTTGGCAAAGATACTTAGGTTTGCCATTACTTCCTCCAGTGGATCCTTTTGTCAAGGAATCAGAAGTTAAATGACTTGGCTAGGATCACACTGCTGGATAATATCTGAGATTGGATTTGAACTCAGATCTTCCTGATGGAGGCCCAATACTTTATCCACTAAGTCACAATCTGCCTCAAATTTTGACCATCCTTGTTACTAAAAAGGGTCTTTAACTTGAGGAAGATGCAGAGGAGGATAGCTTGGGGTGGACATATTAGATAGATGGTAATAGTAATACAAAAAGAAAAAAATAGAAAAAGAAAAATTGAGCATCATTAAAAGATTTCTAAATACACAAAAGAGAGTGAAAAGAAGTTAAGAAGGGGGCATACAAAAAATGAACCAGTATTGGTTTAATATGATTGTGTTAAGTTTACTCTATATTTTTTAAAGTTATATGTAATAGCATTTTAGAGTTACTTATATAAAGTATTCCAAAAACCTTATCTCAATTTTTAGTTTAAATACTCACAAAGATTTTAGAATATCACTTTATAATCCTCTTTTGCTTTCCTTTGCATGTTGAAATGTATGTTGATGTTAATTAAGTTCACTATTTTAAAAAATCTATTTCTTAAGAAAGAAAGAGAAAAGAGAAACAAAACCAAAGCTTAAATTCAGATTTTCACTGTTACCCATTATCATCAACCTTTCCATCCTAGCAGCAGAATCTCTTTATTCAATACTCTTCTTGTTCCCAACATAAGAAGTAAATGAGAACAAACTTTTTATTTCTTTTTTTGTTGTTAAAAAGACAAAATAATTCCAACTTTTGGGATATTGGGGAAACAGAAGCACCACTGTTATTGATGGGGGAATTGGGAAAATTAAGTAGTTTGGGAGGAAACAATTGAATTCAAATTGGGACAAAAGTAACCAGGCAGTGCAAGAACAATGAAAGTCCACCAAAAGCTGCTTTTATAAATCAAAGAATATTTTTGGTTAAATGAAAAGAGCATTGACTCTGGAACTGGAGAACTTGGAATTCAAACCCCTTCATCTGACCTTTACTATCTGTAGGAATTTGTTTCCTCAGCTGTAAGATAAAGGAGATGGACTATCTGACCTCTGAGTGCCCTACTACCTCTAAATCTAAGATCCTCTCTTATTTATGAATAAATAACCTAGAAAGATTTGCCCTTGCTACAGTTTTCAGCCATCTCCCCATCATCAGAAAGAGCCCCCTAAATACATGCAGCCTTCATTCAATTCCTTAAATATACAAAATATAAAAAAATAAATGCATAAATGATGCTGTATTTTGGGGGGTTTGGGGAGCATCATATAGAACTCTTTTGGTATAAGCTTAAAGCATGGTCCCAGTTGATCACAAAGAAGAGTATGATAGATTTCCTTACTTTGTGAGGGATATGTATCTTACCTGATAAATGTGTTTGAGATGAAAAGGGAAAACACTGTTATTTATTTGAAAACACCCAAACTCAGGCTTCTCAGTCTATATTTTTTTCTTGATGACTCTCTGACATTTCCTTTGAAGGTCATGGAAATGACCCAATGCAGAATAGTTTCAGAGAATTTTAGGTTATTTATGCAACTTTTGGTGAACATACAATTTAAGTTTTACCAGTCTGTACACTCTGGTATGAATCCTGATCAATTCTGGGAGATTAATCTGTTAGTAGATAGATTTCAGTAAATCATTTGGTTATTTTTTTCTTTTCCTGGTTTAAAACATTTTCTTCTAATAAATAATAGCCATACAATGGAAAACTAAACTGACTGACCTCCACAAAGAGTAAAATAAAAGTCTGAAAATGGAAACTTGAGAGGTCTCCTTCTAGTGTCCACTGAGTGAGAAAGTATTCTTATTTATTTGAAACACCAGCATATGATGATGTACTTCACCATGTAATGAAATATTTACTGAAATGACTTCTGTAGCTTTTTACAATTGCTGATAGTTTAACTAGAGTCGGGTTGAGAAAGCAAAAGGAAGGTATGTATATTTATTTATTTATTTATGTTTCAAGAAGCCTAGACTATAAGACTTAACCTTGGGAAATCCTGAAAGAAGGGTCATACATGACTGCCAATAATAGTTACTTTCTGTTTCACAGAATCTTTTACTGCCATTCCCAGAAAATCAATCTTTGAAGGTTTTCTATAGCTGCTATATTTAATGTTCTCATTAGTGTTGTTAGAATATATTTACAATTGTTTTAGTTATCATCTGGCAATATTTACAGGTTATTCAGTGTCTTCATTTGCACGACTTCATTATCTCTTTGTAATCTAACATTTTTGATTCTCTAGTCTTTCTACTCTTGGAGAATCAATATCTTTTATACTGATACAATCTAAGGGCATTTTCCATCCTTCCTCCCCTTGATCAAGATGTATTTATCCAAATTAGGACAATGCCTGTTCAAAGTGTAACAGACAATGAGCCTACATAAGTAATTATTTCAAAATAATTCTTAAAAATAAAACAGCTGTATGAGTTATGTTCAGAAAAAAGCAAGATCTGACATTCTGAAATCTATGCAGCAAAAATAGGTTTTTTTCAGTTGTTTTTTTTTTCCTAGCAACTTAGAGAGTACTGGGTAATATCAGAGTCAGATGAATTTTTAGGAAGTTCATCGAGCCCTCTGGCTCATGATTTATTAAGAGAATTGGAGAAAGTCACAGACTAGAGCTAGCAAAGAATGTTCTTCGGGGTTACTTTTTTAAAATGCTTAGGGATAGTTACTTTTTTTTTTACTTTTGCCAAGAAAAATAAATTCATGAAATCATAGAATTTTAGAGCTGAAAGCAACCTTAGACATTGCCTAATCCAGTGCCCACTTCTCATTTTCACTATGAAGAAAAATAGGCCCAAGATTAATAGTTATTTGTTATAAAGCAAACCCACAACTAGAACCCAAATTTCCCAACTTCTTATCTCTTGTTCTGCCCACTATAACACACTGCTTTGAGGTATAATGTCCTGCACAAATAGATTCTAGTACAAACATACATATAAAAGCCCAATGGAGGTTTTCAAAACTGCCATTTAACTTGAACAGCTAATTCACCATACCCATATCTACTTTACATGAAAATACTTGTCACTCTATGTCTATGGTACTTGGTCTCATTCTGTTTATAAATACACAAGTTCAAATGAGATTTTATTAAGATGCAGAATTTAAGATAAAAAATAAGCCTTTTCTGCCAGAACCTAGTCTCAACTGAGTGCTAACTGGAAAGAAAAACCCAATTTCCGTGGTAGAAAAGGTATCTCCTTAGAGACA
Source organism: Sminthopsis crassicaudata (assembly GCF_048593235.1). Taxonomy (NCBI): domain Eukaryota; kingdom Metazoa; phylum Chordata; class Mammalia; order Dasyuromorphia; family Dasyuridae; genus Sminthopsis; species Sminthopsis crassicaudata. The sequence continues at coordinate 557,941,234 of NC_133617.1, read as the reverse complement.
TAAAAGTCGACTATGTCATTCTTTATATTTTTAAAATTCATTTCCATTCCAGAACAAGTTTCAAGTTCCGAACATAAAGGGGCTTACAGTCTAGTAGGTATGACAAGACAGAAACAGAAGTAATAAAATTACTGAACAATACAGATAGGTCCTGGTTAGTGTGAATGATAAATTCCCTAAAGTGGTCACATTATTAAAATTTGCACTGCATATTTCTTGTACAAATTGCTGCTTTACTTAATTAAAACTTCTAATAGCATATTTTCGATTAAGTGTGATGACTTCAGAGGGTTTATTATGCATGCACATATATATGTATATATAATATAATATGGATATAGATATAATATACTATATATATATATATATATATATATATATATATATATATATATATATATATATATGTGTGTGTGTGCACACTTGTAAAATGGGAGGAGCTCAGTGGATCAATGGATAGAGTACTGGACCTAGGTTAGAAAGTTTAACATCCTGAATTCAAATCCAGCCTCAGACCATTTACTAGTTATATGACTCTGGCAAGTTACTAAAACTTGTTTGCCTCAGTTTCCTCATTTGTAAAAATGAGTTGGAGAAGGAAATGAAAAACTCTAAATTGGATCTTGAAAAGTCAAACATGACAACAATATGACAACAACAATAAAAGGTGAAACACAGATAGCTATAATTGCTATTATGGTATTGTTCAGGCAGAGGGAAATATAAGAGACTTTTTGTTTCTCAATTATTTCAGTCATGTCCAATGCTTCAGGATCCCATTTTGGGTTTTCTTGGAAGAGACACTGGAGTGACTTGCCCTTTCATTCTCCAGATACTGTAATATAGATGAAAAGTTGAACACACATAATACAGAAGGACTGGTGTGGAATAAAGCCATGGTATCCTTGTTGGTGGAAATGTGAATACATCCAGCCATTCTGGAGAGCAATTTGAAACTATGCTCAAAGAGTTATCAAACTATGCATACCTTTTGATCCAGCAGTGTTACTACTATGCTTATTATATCCCAGAGAGATTTTAAAGAAGGAAAAGGGACCTGTATGTGCAAGAATATTTGTGTGCAAGCCCTCTTTGTAGTGGCCAGAAACTGGAAATTAAGTGGACACCCATCAATTGGAGAAAGGCTGAATAAATTGTGGTATATGAATGTTATGGAATATTATTGTTCTATGAGAAATGACCAATGGGATGATTTCAGAAAGGCCTGTAGAGACTTACATGAACTGATGCTGAATGAGCAGGATGAGGAGATCATTATATACTTCAACAACAATAATATATGATAATCAATTCTGATGGGCGAGATGAAACAAATCAGTTCCAATAGAGCAGTAATGAACTGAATCAGCTACACCCACAAAAAGAACTCTGGGAGATGACTATGAACCACTACATAGAATTCCCAATCCCTATATTTTTGTTTGCCTACATTTTCCAGCATTGACAATTGCAAAACCTTTTGTTTCAACTTTTGTTATCTGTCAAATGGGGATGCCTGCCCTTGAAATAACAGAGAAAAAGGAAAATGACCCATATTTGCAAAAAATATTTATAGCAGCTTTCATTTTTCTCTTGCAGTGACAAAAAATAGAAACTTAGGAATACCAATTAATGGTATAATGACTTAACAAGTTAGATATGTGACTGTTGAAATATTATTGTGCTACAAGAAAAATTAAATGGATAATTTTAGAGAAATCTGGGAAGACTTGCCTTAACAGGGAAGTGATCAGAACCAAAATAACAATGAATATGATAACAACAATATTACAAGGATAATCATATTTGAAAGATCTAAAAACTCAACACAATAACCAATCACAATTCCAGAGGACTTAAGATAAAACAGACTACCCACTTCCTGAGAGAAAGGTCAATGAACTATGGATTGAGACTATTATTTTTTTTTAATGGCCAATGCAGGAATTTATTTGCGTGACTCAAAATCTTTGAAACAGAGGATTTGCTTTCTTTCTTTCTCATTTTGAAGACAGTGGAGAGAGAGATGAAGACAGTTATAGGAAATAAATAGGATCTTTGTTTTAAAAATAATTAAAAAATAAAATTTTATTAAAAAAATAAATAAAATTGAGAGGCCAACCTGAGGGTTCTTTCTAATTTCATATTTATGATCCCATAAATAATTTGCTTCATTCTTCCTCTCAGAAGAAGCTGAGTAAATCAGGATGAAATAATTGCCCCTTAGAATTATGGTCCATGGCTGATGACATAGAAGCTTTAATGTTCTCTTTTAAAAGCATCATAGAAAAGCTTTGTCCAGGGCTAGTATCGAGTTCCTAGAGTATTAATAAAGAATCCAACATGATATAATAGAAAAAGCACCAGACACACTATTCAGAAGAGCTTGACTCAAGTATGAGATCCATTCCTTACTTACATCCATTCACTTGTGCGCAAGTCTTGACACAGCAACTTCTTGGTGTTTGCATCTATAAAGTTAGGAACATAGTATTTTCACTATCCATCCCAAAATGTCATTTTGTAGAAGAGATGTGTAAATTGCAAAGGACTATATAAATGTGATTTAATTAGCCTTTTTATGCCTCACTAAATTTACCTTTTTCTGAAGCTTTGAAGCCCAGGTATTCCCAAAGTTACTCCAGTAACACCTACCAATTTAGTATCTACACACGAAAGGAACTACTTCTCCCACATATAGCAATCTTGTGTTTATGTTAACAGCCAGCCTGTCCCCTCCCTGCTACAAAGGAGTGGGCTTATATCCAAGGAACCTGTGCTCAAATATTTCAGACATAAATTAGGACAAAGTATAGGACAGACCAATCTTTGAGCACTGTGGTTTTCTTTCTGAAGCTGGAGAATCAATTTAAATAACTCACTTTTTCAGCATATGGAATCAGTTCTCATAGTCTAGTGTCTTTATTATTATTATTATTATTCTTTTATATTTTGCTGAGATGAATCTTTTGATTGCCTCAAGGTGTGCCAGCAAGCTTTTTGCAGTGGAAGCTTTAAGTCAATAGGTTAATATTTATGAAAATTTCAAATGCATGAAGTGAATGCTGTATCTTCATGTTTAACAAATGGGGGTGGGAATATATTACTTATTTATTTGAATTAATATATTTTTGTCCAATATTTGACAAATAAATTGTGTTTGAGAATACAAACTCCTCAACTTGGCGTTCAAGGCCTTCTACAATGGAGTTCCAGCTTACTTTTGCATCTTTTTTTTTCCCTCTCATCCTTTTACAAACAGTATGTGTCAGCTGCTAAAAAAGGTCTTGATTCTGTGCTGAACTATCTTTGTGGATTCCAGGTTGGGGGAAAAAGGAAAGGAATAAGCATTTATAAAATGTACCAGGTAGTACGCTAAGTATACATTACAATTGTTATTTTATTTGATACTCACAATAACCCTGAGAGGTAGGGATCCTATGTTACAGTTGAGAAATCTGACACAAACAGAGTTTAGGTGAGTTTCCTAAAGTCACACAATTAATGTCTGAGACTGGATCTAAATTCTGGTCTTCTTGTCTCCAGCCCCAGTTGTCTATCCATTGAATAATGTTGCTATTTTTAAGTATCCAATCACTCCTATCTATACCACCAATGTATTTGGAATCTCATCTCTGTCTTTTAAAACTCTTCTTTTCTTTCAAGACCCTGATCTGGTGTCACTTCCTCCAGGAAGCCTTTCTTAATCCCCTGAGTGGAAAATCATTTTTCTTCCCTCAAATATTCCTAGAGTTCTTTGTCTCATATCTGTTTGTGACCTAATTACTCATGTACATGCCCTGTCTTTCCTATTAGATTATAATCTCCTAAATAAAGACAGATACCCAGCTTTAATCCATCCTCCATCTAATGAACAAAATGATATTCCTAAAGAGAATATTTAATCATGTCACTCCCCTTCTCATTCACAATAAATTCCAGTGGCTCCCTATTATCTCTAGAATCAACAATTAACTCCTCTATTCATCATTTAAAGCCTTTATACTTTGCACCCAATTTACTTTCCTAGGCTTATTGAATTCTATTCCCCTTCTGTCACTTTATAGAGTAGTCAATGTATCCTTTTTTATTCTTTCTCATATATGGCAATGACCCCCATCTCTATGCTTTTGCACTGTACATAAAATCATCCCTGTAACATCTCTTGTAATCATTAGCTATCTTCTAGTTCAAGAGCTACTGTTAGTTAATATGAAGGTAGATTCCCCCAGCTGCTAGTCTCACCCTATAGAATATCAGATCCATGAGGAAAAGGACTGCTTACTTATGTCTTTGTGTTCCAAGAGCCTGATATATAGTTGGTTCTTAAGTTTGGGTGACTGATAATCATTTATTTTTCTTTTTGCAAATTGCAATGTGCTCATCACAACAATCCATGATCTTAAAAAGATCAATTTTGTTAAAGTGACTGTTAAAAGCTAACAATACTTGTTGCATCCATGAGTAAAGTTGAAAAAATTTTGGCCTGTTAAAGTGAGTACAAATAGAAATTTGAATCAATCAAACAAATTATAATTCATATTAAAATTTCATTTAATATTTGATGAAAGGCAGTAATTAAAAATTAATTTAAAAGTCTCCTGTTTGAGTCTCTCATTTGTCCTAGCCTTTCAGGTGGCTAGTAGACCTTTTTCATGCTTCTTCACTATGATTTCCTTATGATTTCTAAGAATGGCCTTCATCTTTATTCCTTCCTCATGTTGGTAGAACACATGCACTCACTCTTAAAGCTATTCATATCTCTGATCTAAGCTACAGGATTGATACTACCACAGATTCAACCTCATATAAAGCAACTTTATCCAGTCTTCTTTCTTCCCTCCATAAATCCTATAGAGAAGTTCTCTCTTGAGGTTGTAGTCCAATTTCCTGCCCACCAAGTGACAGAATTAGGCTCAATTTATGTAATGACAGCTTCTATGGCAACAGTCTTCCAATTCTCTGCAAAAAGTTTCATAGTTATTTGAGGATATTAAACTTGCTTCAAAAACTTGTTTCAATGTAATGTTTGATTGTTCTAAGTTATAATTTTCTTTCTTTGCCTTCGGTTTATTATTGAATATTACATTGAATGCAATGTCTGTTTTATTTGGTTTCAAAAAAAACTACATACTACAAACTAGGTACTTTATAAAAGTACAGAGCCTGGAGTCAGGACAACCCCTGCAGTATCTTTGCCAAAAAAAGTGGGGGTGGGAAGATAAAGAAGTGAACACAACTGGAAAAAAAACAATCCAACAAACAACCAACAGATTATTTAAGAGTAAAAAAGATACCTGCTCTATAACAATTAGTACGAAAGTCCCTCTGTCACCATTGCCTTTCTCCAGAAGCTAGTCTATATATTTCTAAGATTTGATTTTCTATAGCCTATTGTTTCCTACTACCAAACATAGTGAAAGTAAACTCTTTGAGGGCAGAAATTGTTTAATTTTTGTCTTTGTGTTAACAGGATTTAGCACATAGCAGTTATGTAATAAATGTTTATTAGATTGGATTAAATGATTAGCAAGTCTTCCTTCTACCTTCAGAGTGAACAAATTTAAATGAGACTGGATTTATATGCCTTTGCCACTAATTGCTCAATCTCTGGGTAACCAAAGAGGACAATATATCTGTAAATGTTTTCCAGAGAAGTATTTTATTTCCAGTAAATTCAAGGGAAATACAGGCAAATAAAAATACAGGTACTTTTTTGTGACTTGTGTTCTAAGCTTTTTATGATTGAGTAGAAATATTTCATGGCAAGGAGGAACTAGACATAACTGGAATAAAATTTTGATGGAATCCCATCTCAACCATTCCATGTATGACTTTGGACAAGTCAATGTTAGTCTTTAGGAACCTGAGATTTTTTTTCTGTAATATTGGTCCATATCTATATTGCAAATTTATTAAATACAGTCTGTATACAATAGTTACTCTGCACTTGGAATTGGGTTATGAAATGACTCATTCTTATGCCTTCAGTTAGAAAGCAAAATGCCTTAAAAGTGCATTTGGGGTTAAATTCCCAATCCTTTGCTAGAAAAAGCCCCATTCTCCTATGTAGTCCCCATATTCCCTTATGCAACAAACAATGGGAAATTAGATAACACAAGGGAAAAGTAGAGTAGAGGTATTTAATGACAAATAATATCAAATCCAATAAATGTATTCCTTAATGTTATGTTTTACATTTTGAAATGTATTCTTTTTCCTTCTGAGGCAATTGGGGTTAAGTGACTTGTGCAGGGTCACACAGCCAGGAAGTGTTAAGTGTCTAAAACCACATTTGAACTCAGCTCTTCCTGTCTTCAGAGATGGTGCTCTATCCACTGTGCCACCTAGCTGCCTCTGAAATGTATTTTTTAATAAAGTTAAATGAAATTGTTGAGCAGATATAAGGCAGGAAGGAGATAGGAATATTCCATTCATTTCAGAAGGCTTATTTCTCTCACATCATCCATGGCAAAAAAAAAAAAAAAAAAAAAATTAGTCTCACTGTCTGTTTAAATGTCGTATTTCTCATGATCTTGAATATGGAATTGCAGAAGTAATAGACAATTTCTTGAGGCCACAGCAGTGTTCTGTCATGGAGCAATGACCACCTCTCCCAGCTCTCTTCTCTTTCTCTTGAAGGCTGTAAAAACTACCACCCCAGTTCCTATCTAAAAACTTCCACCTTCCTCATTACTTTCCTCTTTTCCAAAACTGAGAAGAATTACAAATCCCAGGGCTGTAGTGGCCAGTCTCTTCCCAAAGATTTTACCTATCAAATGAGAAATACGATAATAAAAACACTAACAATAATTTTAAACATGTTGCTGAATTAAATAATCTTTGTAAAGCCCTTATTAAAAGGCAAAGGATGACATTGTTTGCATTTAATATAGGTCTTTGCATTTTACAAAGCCTATTCTTCATAGTAACCCTGTAAGAGAGGGCAATGTTATTATAGATTCATTAAAATTATTTTTTATTTATTAAAAATGAGAAAATTGGTATTTGTTTGCATTCAAATAACTAATAAACAATAAAATCTAGATTTGAATTAAGATCTTCTGATTCAAAATACAGCATTTTTCCATTATATAATGTAAGATATTGTTATTTTGATATTTAATTTAAATAAAATTCCCTTTAAATATTATTGAGTTGTCAACTGGCTTATAAATTGTTTTGCAAATGCAGTCTGCCCGTTTTTTTTTTAAACACATACTTCATAATTCATGTAAGCAGAGACATTGATAGTGCAAGCTGGAAAAGTATAATATAAAACCCCTTAAAAACTTGCAAGCATTCAGAGAAGAGAAAGGCAATTACAATTATAATTTTTTAAATTATTAATATTATTATTACTATGCTTCCCTAAGTTTTTAGCACTTTTTTCTGAAAGTTTAACAAAAATGCCAATTCTTTTTCTACTCAATTTATCAGACATGTGTAGCCTACTGAATTAATCAAAGCTATTGAAACCACAGAAGAGTACAGATCATTTTGACTTCCATGGAAAAGTGATCTATTCAGCAAAGAGGTCAGTCAGTCTACAGAAGACTTTTTTTCTGAAATGTGTAAATCTCTGCAATGTTAATTCACAATGAGAGTAACAGAAAACTAATGCCAAATCTTCCTATTTTAATTCTATTTTTGAAGAAAGTTCTCCACTTTGTTTAAATAATAGCATTAAAATATTGGACATTTCCATTCCCAACAAACTTGATTTTTTAATTACATAACCACAGTAGATTCAACAAACATTTTTGTCCAATACATGTTTATTAAGCAATAACCATTTGCAAGACACCATGTTAAGCTTTCCCTTGGGGATATAAAGATAAGAAGAGACAAAAATTCCATGTTCTTTGATCTTTTTCTTAAAACTCTTGAACCAGTACTATCAAATATTCTGTATATCAATGTATCTGGACCCTAAAGAGTAGAAAATATTGTAGGCTAAGTTTTAGAAAGTTTTAAAATCTAGGAACAACTGGGGTACTTCCTCACAACTGGGTTTATATGCAATGCTGTAGAAAATTCTGTATTTTTATTTAGCAGCTAAGAATTTTTATAATATTTTAAATAAATCATAACAGAAAATAGTATAATACATGTATACTATTCTAATTATTTCAGTTAAGATATCTACTGTAAGAATTTGTCATCTTGGAGAAATGATGTTTCCAAGTAGAAATAACCAACAGATTTAGGAGCCAGAGAAGAACATGAAAGTATTTCAGTAAAGTAAAAACAGAAGATATCAATAGAAATATGTTGTTGTTATTTTTTTTAAAGGAAAGAACTCACCTCTCTATTTCTCTATGAGTTACTGTAACCTTAGACTACCTTGAAGTTATTAAAGCTGTCAAGGTGCAGCTGTGAGTGTGTTTATTAACTCTCCACAAGTAAAGCCTCTACTTTATTATTATATTGCTATCTTTTGATTTCATATCAGCATTATTTCCAAATATGTCCCTTTCCCCTCTCCTTCTCAAAAATTCATCTAGTGTAAGAGAATAAAAAAGAAAAGAAAAAGAGATTAGAGAAAAGTCATTCAGTAAAACTAACCAATATATCAAGAATCTGATAGTAGAGGTGATTTTTATACCCAGAGTCACCTACCTATGGCAAGAAAGAAGTGATGAATTTTCTCATTTCTTTATTGGAATCAACCTTTGTCATTATAAGTAAAAAGGATTTAGTTTGGGCTCTTTTTGTTTGTTTGTTTTATTTTGTTGTTGTTGTTATTTACATTTACACTGTTGTAATCAATGGGTATGCTATTGTCTTGACTCTGCCTTATAACATTTCATATAAGTTTTCCCATCTTCTCATTATTTTTCATATTAATCATTTATTTTGGTTCAATGATACATCAATACATTCATAAATTGTCTGTATTCAGTTTTTCCCAATCAATAGGCTTCTACTTTGTTTCTAATTCTTTTTTATAACAAAAAGGGGCAAAGTCTCTACTTAGATTATGGTATTATGTAGCTTTCCGGAACATTCTACCACATCGTACCTCTTCCTGATTTCATACTCATATTAAGTGTCTATGCTTGATGCAGTTCCATGTTGTCCCTCAATACCCTAAACTCATACCCAAAAATATTCCATATGGGCCATGTGTAGACCATATGTGGAAAAAGAGAGCATTAGGGGATGCATGTCAGCCTCCACCTCCCCCTTACTGGACAAGTGCCCTGAGGCCCAAGGCAAGTCAAGGGCAAAGGTCTTTTCTTTAGGTCTTCTC